>NC_031779.1:18570378-18609573 GCF_001522545.3 Parus major
GAACATTCCCAGCTCTCCCAGCCCGGCTCCAGAGCAGAGGGGCTCCCTTGGAGCATCTCCATGGCCTCCTGGAATTGCTCCAGCATCTCCATGGCCTTCTTTGCCTTGCTCTTCCCCCCAGCAGCACCACCTTTCTTCTGCTCCCAGATTTCCTTTTGCAAGGCTCCAGCAATGGAGAACTACGAGGGGCCCGTGCAGTTTTTATTTCTTGCTTCATCCAGCACCAGGCTGTGAAATTCCCTGGAGTTCCCTCCTCAGGAGCTGCTCCATCCCACTGCAAGAGTGCCATCCTGGACTGGTTTGGGTGGGAAGGGACCTGTGAAGAGCATCAAGTCCAGCCCCCAGGGATGTGCTGAGGAAGGTGGGAGGGTCCAGCCACTGCTCCTTTGCTTGGTCTGCTCCAAGGAGAAGCATCCCAGACCCCTTGGATGGCCATTCCCTCCCATTTCAGGCCAGCAGGGAATGGGGACCCCCTTGGATGGCAGGGGGTGGGTGCTGTGCTCCCCTCCCCACCAGCACCCACCTTCCCTTTCCTTGGCTTCCTGAGGCTCTCGGGGTTGGGTTTTTTCCTCCCGCTCGCACGGCAGACGGATGTTTAGATCCGAAAGGAAATGGGATCGCTGTTTGCTCGGCTCCTCCTGAAGCAAACAGCCCTTCAAAATAACTCCTGTGGCGTAAGTGCCAGGAAAAACAGCGAAGCCAAAACCTTGTAAGCAAATAATTGGCCTTTTTGTGAGAGGGCTCCTCTTCAGCTCCAAGTTTGCAGATCAGAGCTGCTCTTTTCACGTTTTGTTTTGAGGTTTTGCAATTCTTCTCAAAGCAAACAGATGCAGTGTGTGCCAGATGGGGGGGTTTTACTGATCCCAGAGTGCTGCTTCCAGGTGATTCCCCTGGGACAGGCAGGGTTTTTGGGTGGGAAATTGGAGTTCCTGCAGTTGTGGAGCTCAGGTTCCGAGTGCTGGGTGTTGTCCTGGAGGAGGTGGCCCCGGAGCGGTGGCCTCGGGGTGTCCATCCCTGTCCCTGCTCCCGCAGGGATGGCTCCTGCAGGGCCCTTGGCCGGGGCTGTGGGAAGAGCTCGGCTTCCCCACGCAGCCCAGCCCAGCCTGCCTGAGTCACCCCGGGCAGGGAGAGCTCTCAGAGGCTTGGGAAAAGCTCCTGGAAACTCCCTGCCTGCCCCAGGGCTCAGCTCTGCCCCAAAGCTGCACCTTCCTTTTGGGAAAGAACACCCAAAAACAGCCTAAAGCTTCCCAGAGGGGCTCCCCAGGGCCAGCACTGCACCCATCCTGCGCCTGCAGGGATTTCTGTGGGATACACAAGGCAGGAGCCCAGTTCCATGGCACCCACAGAGGGGATGGGGTGGCTGCAGGGGAGCAGGATGTGTTTAAAACACACCAAGTGATGAAGTGTCAGCCACACTGAGCTGATTCTCAGTCTCTCATCCCGGATTTCAGCTGCTCATTTTCCAGGGAAAGGGGTGGAACAGGGGCTGCAGCCTCGCTGGGGTGTCCCTGAGCCCTCTGGGCTCTGGGGGATTTATTTATGGACACCCTCACCCATCAGCACCCAAGTGCTCCTGTGGTGGAATATCCAGAATTTTCCAGGGTTGGTAGATGTGACACGGAGGATGCAGAGGTGGGAACATGTCCTGCTCCCTCTTCATCTCCCTGTGGAAAAACTCCTTTGAGTAACAACTGCAGACACCGAGGTGAGGTACAAGGGGAACAGGTACTTTTTTTTAAACTTCATTTTCTTTTTTTCCTTTGGAAATGCAGCCTCTCACAGCCATGCTGTCACAGTTAAAATAAGGTTTAAATTACAGGGCTGGCTGTGGCTTTTTCCCTTTCTTTCAGAATTTTTGCCAACTTGCAATTTACTTAATGAAATCCTGCTATTTCGTTTAACAGGGATATTTTTTGCAGATGTTGATTTAACCCAGCTTTATAAAATATGTGAACTGTGCAGTTTCTTTCCTATTTTTAACAATTTAAAGATTTCTAGTGCAGAACTCTGTAGAGTTTATAACACCAATATCTGTTTGTACAGTGTAAAAGTGGGGTTGAACGATGAGGCTTCCACATCATCCACAGCCCCATCAGAAACCGTGTGAAATGCTGCAATAATGGATAAAAATTACCCCAAGCAGGAATTTGTGTTGCTCATTGGAGCTTTTGTGAGTGTATTTCTGGAAAAGTATCTGACCCTGGTTTTACACCCCAGTTATTCTTCAGGGGTTTTGCAGAGGGATTCTCTACATCCATATGGATTCTTTATATGTGTGATATATATGGAATGAGGAAAAAAAAAAAAAGTGGGTCTGGTTTAGGCTGGTGACAAGCTGCCTTTTTAATGTGTAATGCCTGGTGTTTCCCCCAGTTCTCCTTACTTTATTTTTTAGAATAGATTTCCCTGGAGGGAGGGGAGGAATCTGATATTTCTCCTGCAGTGTTGAACTCATTATCCCTGAGGATGCCTTCACGTGCTCCCTTATCTCCCTGGCCTTGATGTACAGAGAGCCCGACCTGCTCCCCTTCCTCTCCTTCCCCTTTCCCTCTCTGTGGCAAGGTCATTTATTTGGTGCTGCTTTTGCAGTTTCTGAGTTCAGCCTTTGCTTTCAGCCCCAAAACAGCTCGTGCAGGAGCTGCAGCCACACAGACCAATCCTGAAAATGTTATTTTTTTCCCTCGAAAATTCAGCTCCCAAGAAAGATGAGAACTTGTTCCACTGGCTGTGTCCAAGCTATAACTCACAGCAGGGAGGGACAGGACACAGGCAATTGCTTCCCACTGCCCAAGATGGGATCTTGGGGAGAAATTCTTGAGGGTGGGGAGGCCCTGGCACAGATTTCCCAGCTGGGGCTGTCCCTGGATCCCTGCAAGTGCCCAAGGTCGGGTTGGACAATGGGGCTTGGAGCAGCCTGGGATGGTGGGAGGTGTCCCTGCCATGGCAGGGGTGAAATGGGATGAGCTTAAAGGTCCCTTCCAACCCAAACCATTCTGTGATAACTCATTAATCCTTTTCTCCTAGAATATCCCAAGCAAAGCTGGAGCTGTCTGGGATTCGTATTAGTGCAGCAGGGCCGGATGTATTCCATGGAGTTCTCTGTGTATTTTGGCATTTTCCTATTTCCCCCCCTCTTTTTTAAAAAAAAAAAAAAAAAAAAAAAAGAAGAAACTGTGGTTTGTAGAAATGAAAACAAGTCCTTCTTGGCCAGGGAGGGTAATTGGTGTGAGTCACCTCCAGTCTCCACGGGCAAGTACAGCGTGAGGAATTTGGTCTGGGAGATGACACTGAAGGTTGGAGACCTGTGTTGATGCCTCTCTGGGCTGCAGGAATGCTCTTCAGTGTTGTGGGTTTCATGTAAATACATTGATTTTCATCCCCCACCCCTGCTTCACACCCATTTTCTTGCTGTTTATCTGCACTTTAATAGGTTTTACAGCACCGTTCCAGGGAGTATCAAAATGTAACGGCTGGAGTCAATGATTTCAGAGTTACAGCTCTAACAATTCTACAGTTCTAAGATGTGTTTGATCTTGGGGGATGATCTTGTCCCAGGTTTACAGAAATGGGTGCTCTGTGCATTTTCTGATTTGTGGGTTTTCCAGAGGAAGGGCCTCTCCTTGGCACACGAATGGCTCAGGGCAGATCCTCCTCTGCAGGAGGTGCCAGCACGGCATCCTCGCTGCCTGCACTGTGGATGTGAGGGACCAGCCCTGGGCCTTCACTGCTGAGTTGCTGAAGTCATTGTTTAGTCTTTGCTTGAAATGGGAGTAAGAGCCCGTGGATGCTGGCCACGAGCGCTTGTGAGTGGAGTGAGGGCCGGGCCGGCCCCAGCAGATGTTTACACACCACTACACGGAGCAGCTATCGGAAAATCTGGCGTGTGTGGGTGCCCACACAGCCCTGGGCACCTTGTAGGAGCCATCCCTGTGCTCCTTTCCACCTCTCCCTGGCGGGATTCCTGCTCCAGGCCCTTCCCAGGGCTGCTCACCCCAATCCCTCTCCTCACACAGGATCCCCTGAGCTCCCCGCACAGCTTTAGCCTTTCAGCATGACCAGGTTGGCCAGCACACCACAGGGATTTGTTTCCTTGCACAGGCCACCCAAAATCCTTTAATTCCCTGTAAAACTCCATCAAATCCACCACGAGCGAGGGCTTGCAGGAGCCGTGGGCGTTGTGACACGCGGTGGCAGCCCCGGAGCCGCGGCTCCGCTCTCGAGGTGCCTGCGCAGACAGAGAGGCTCGGGAGAGCTTTATCAGGAGCAGGATCTTGGGCTCTGGCCAGGGAGAACAAAGCCTGAATTCCCATTCCACTCTCAGCCCCTGTCTGCTTCCCATATATGTGAGGGCACTGATACCGTGCTGGAAAAAAGCGCCTTTTTTTGGGGTGGCTGGGGGAGAATTATCAGATGAGGTGAGATTTCAGCTGGAGCCCTTTTGGAGAGAGGACTGGGTTGGAATAGAGGACCCACAGCCTATCTGGGGTCTGGGATGAACCCTCTGGCACAGGGTTGGGTTGAAAACCGGAGTTCCCAAGCTGAGGTCTCGTGTCTGCCAGGCACAACCAAGGAGGAGCAAAGCAGCTCATTCCCAGAGTATGGAGAAAAATATTTGTTGGGCTGCTGCCTGTGGCCCCCTCAGGGAGCCTCCACCGTCACAGGTTGTTGTCCAGGTCAGAGATGGTTTCCTAAAGCTTTCTCAGTCCCTGGTACTCGCAGTGGTGTTGGCATGGAACCGACAGATGCTCTGTCCCCTCGAAGGTGCTGCTGTGGCTGCTGAGAAATCAGGGATTTGCTGCTCCTCACATCACCCCTGGAAGCCATCAGCTCACTGCCAGGAGTAAATCCCATGGAGCTGTGAGAGCAGGGAGAGGCTCTTGCTCCAAAGGGAATGGCTGGATGGCTCTCCAAATACTGATGGTGGTGTTTGGTTTGGTGTTGCTTTGCTTTTCCTCCCAGGGAGGCAGCTCCACTCCTTTCTGGCTAGGAAACTAAACACTGCTGTAGCCACGAGCCTGCTCAGGCTCCTGTGTGCTGTGTGAGCTCTGAAGCCCAAAGTTCCCGTTTTCCTGGTGTTTTGGGAAGAGGATTTTCTGAAGGAAACCTCATGAAGGGGAAGCTGAGCATTCCCCTCTGGAATTGGCACCTTTGGGTTGTTCCTGGAGGGAGCTGAGCTGTAATTTGGGGTTGGGCTGTGCAAGGAGGTGGTGATGGGCTGCCTGGCCTTTGCAGGACAGCTTTCCTGGTTTGGAGGAGCTCAGTGCCCACGGATTATCCAACAGCTGGATATTAAAAGCAGCCAGCGCTGGGTCAGTGCTCCTGCTGCTGCCAGGGACACCCTGATGTTGTTAAGAAGCCTGGAAAATCAGGAGGCTCAAGCAGCATCTCTGCAGCCCCTTCATGACATCCTCACCAGCTCGGCCTCTGGCTTCAAAACCAGCTCCAGCTCCTCAGTGCCCCCTCCACCCTGGCAGAAACCCCTTCCTGGGAGGTCTCCAGCGTTAATGACTCAGGGGTAGTGCTGGTGTGAAGCAGCAGGGTTTGGTTTGGTGCAGCCAGAGCCTCTGGCCCGTCCCCCTCCGCTGAGGACATTCCCAGGCTCGGCTCCAGCGCCCAACGTGCTCTTCCCGAGCGGCGCGATGGAGGCGGGAAGGGGTGTTATTCCTGTTTCTCTTCTGAGGGACCTACTAATTAGTTTCTGCTTTTAAAAGGCTTTGAAGCGCTCGGCCGAAACTTCTCTGGGAGCGAAAACTATGATTATTTATATTTATCCCATTTCCCAGAGCCTCGGCCCCGCCGCGGGATGCTCCGGCCGCTGGGCGGATTATCCCGCTCCCCGAGGGGATTCTGACAGCACCTACAGCTGCTCTGCCAAGCCAGAACGGCTTCCCAAGGTGGATGAGAGCCCAGGAGATCCCATTTGGCCATCCCAGTCCGTGCCCATCCCACTGGGATGTGGTTGGTGTGGCTGGGATCGCAGCCCCCGGATTGATGAACAGCGGGCGCGGGGCCAGGCGGGAGCGGCGTGGGGAAAGGAGCCTTGGACATCAGAGCTGTGGCTGGAAGGGAATTCTGCCATCTGCTGATTTATGGGGTGATTTCTCCCAGATTCTCAGCATTTTTCAGGCTCTGGGGGAACAAAAAAGGGATTGCACACATGGCTGGGTGGAGGACGCGAAAATGTGCGAGTAGAAGTGGAAGAAAAGGGTTTTTTTTCCCCATTTTTGTCCTGGCTTCCCTCACCCTGCTGCAGAGGGCACTTGGGAACAAACCTTCTTCCCTGTGAGTGGAGCTGGTGCCTCACCAGGAGCAGGCAGAAGAAAAAGCCAATCCCAACCAGCCAACGCTCAGAAGATTTTCATCAAACCTCCGGATTTTACAGAAAATCAAATTGTGATTTTCCCTTCCCCAACTTTCCCCTTTTTGCTGGTGTTTTTCACCAGCTCGTTTTTACTCCATTTTACAGAAAATCAAATTGTGATTTTCCCTTCCCCAGCTTTCCCCTTTTTGCTGGTGCTTTTCACCAGCTCGTTTTTCTCCAGGTTCTCCAGCTGCTTGGGGCACAGGGGTGGATGCTCATGGAGATGCCAAGCAGGACCCCAGGATTTTGCTGGGTTTGGCTTTATCCAGGGCTGGTTTCCAAGAGGGAAGAAGTCCCAGCCAGGCTGTGGTTGATGACAGGTCTGATGCTTTCAGAAGTGGCAGCCAAGGTGGGCGGTGACGTTCGGGGCTCCTTTTGAAGCTGTGTTTACATCCTTGTGTTCCCTCGGATGTGCCAGGTGTAACACAGGTACCTGCACGGCCCAGGAGCTGCAAAAGCCATGGATTGTGCCTGAAAGCTCTGAGCAAGACAAGCTGAGGTTAATGGAGACTGTTGGACTCAAAAAAACATTTTAAAAACATCACCTAAATCTCTGAAAACTCTGGCTTTCAGAAGGAACACATAAAAATGTCAGTGAAAAATACCCGAGCTGGGTTTTTCCAGTTTTCACCCCTGGCTGAAAAGTCCTTTCTAAAACAGAGGAGCTGGGGGTAAAAACCCTGCTAAAATACCTTAAATTCATGTTCTGGACTTTGGATTTAATGGCCAGGGAAGGTCCATTAGAAGCAAACTTCTTGAGTTTAGCTTGAAAATAAGCTAACTGATGATGACTTCCAAATTTCCGGGCAGAACTAAACATGGCATGTGTTTTGCTTTGAAGGATAGAAAAAAAAATTAGCATGAGCTGATGATTTTGCAGAGTGGTTTCTTTTATGCAGAGAAAATTGTTTTCATCCTCATTCTTGGCATTGGCTCCTTGTCCTGTGTTGCTTTTGTTTCTTGGGCTGCCATGGAAATGTCCCCCTTTCCCCCCAGGCCTCTCCACACACCTCTTGCACGGGCTCTGGTGCTCGTCAGTCCCTTTTTTTTGAACTAATTTAATTAATTAACCCAGCGCAAGTGTTCCTCGGAGTTAATCATCTCCCGGGTTAACAAATTAAATCTGCTGGCAGAGGAGGCCGGGGAGCAGCAGAGCTGTGCTCTGAGGGGAAGGCTGGAAGAGGAGGAGGAGGATGGTGGATGTGGTGGTAGGGAGGGCTCTTCTCAGCTGTTTTTCCATGGTTTTTGTGGGATAAAGGAGCTGGGCCAGTGTCCATGGCTGCCCAACAGCCACATCCAGCACGAGGGAGAGTGGAGGAGATGGGAGCCGGCAGTGACACCGGATTAGTGACAACATAAAATCAAAAATTCTTGTTTTATAGCTGGGATAGGAGCTGGGCTGAATCCTTGATTCAGTGGAGTAAAGCAGAGTGGGAGAGGGCCCAGGGGAGGCCCAGCTGGCTGTCCCATGGCTGACCTTGGCCATCGGCTGGTGGCCGCTCTTGGGGCCTCAGTGAACCAGGGAGAAGCTTTCCTTGGTGAGAGCTGGGACAAGGAAGGATCCTCTGTTGATGCTGGGCTTTAAGGAGAATGTCCAGGAGGAAAACCAGGGCTGCCCATCCTGCTGCTTGCACCCACCTTCCTTCTCCCCTCAGGAACCCACTGTCCTGCCATAACAGCAGCGTCCTGCTTCCCTGGAGAGACCAAGCAGGACTTTGGGGAGGGACTGAACTGTCCTGTCCTCACCTGGATTTTCACATGGAGGAGCTCCAGCCCAGCCTCCTGTGTCTGTTCCCAGCTGGTTTGAGGATGTTGCCCTAAATACAGGCGGTGGGGTCAGGATGGGGCTCACCAGCCCCTCCAAGGTGCCCTCAGAGTGCCACCCCAGCCCCAGTGAGGCTGGCCAGGCAGGAGGTGGCTGCTTTGTGTCCCCAGAGGGGCCCCCCGTGCTGGGGACAGCTCTCAGCCTCTCCCCAGCCCAAGGGGCCGTGCTGGGGTTGGTGCTGGTGGCAGGGGGGCTCTGGGGGGCACAGTGATGCATTCCAGCTGAAACTTGTAAGGCAGAGGTATTTTAAGTATATTGGCTTAAAGAAAATGGTTGTGAGCTTTGCTGGGGCAGATTGACAATTAATTTCTTTTTTTTTTCCCTTTTTTTTTTTTTTTTGTGGGGCCATAAAAATTCCATTTCTGCTGTGGAAAGTTTTAACCCCTTCTTTACCCTGGTGCTTGTTTCCAGGGGTATTAGTGGGGAATTATTTTAACTAATGGCTCCCCAGTGAACTGTTAATAGATTTTGGGGAAATGTGTGTGTTCTTTGTGCTGGGCTTTTTATCTGGACCTTGTTCACAGTGACCTGTGTATGGCTGTGACCTTCCTGCCTCCCTGCTCCTGTGTGTTGGGCAGCGTAAATACAGATCTGTGCTGTGGCAGAGGGGAGGAAAATGACTGAGCATGGGTCTGATAGTCCAAAAGTGGAATAAAAGTGAATGGAAAGATGTTGAGGGAGGCTGTAACTGAGCTCCATGGCCAGAGGAGTGTGAGGCTGCCCTGTGACACGAGGTACAGGGGGGAAGGACATGGAAGTGGGGACTTCTGAATATTCTGCTTCATTTCCAGGTTGCCCAGATGTGCATTCAAGTCTCTGTCACATCTGGGGAGTGCAGGGATTCTTCATCTGCATAGTCTTCCCTGTGGGCACCTCTTAAATGTGTTGTGAGAAGCTCTTCCTTGCAGCCATGTATTTAGGGGGTGTTTGACCTGCTGAGAGGAGGTTTGGTGGCTTTGGAAAAGCCCAATGTGACTCAGAGACATTTATTTCATGTATTTCATGATCTGCCCATGTTTTCCATGCTGCTTTTAAGTCCAACATCAAGCAGTGGGACTGTGCAGCATTTTGTTTTGGAAAAAAGCATCTTTCTTTTCTCTTTTAAAGCACTTCTTTGAACTTTACTGGCATAAAACACTGTCAAATCACAAATAGTCTCAAACCTCAAGTTATTTTCTTTACCTCCACACTCTGCAGGGAGCGACAGCAGCAGCAGTGCTGCAAACGCTGGGAGGATTTATAATGTTTGCTCTCTGCATTTATTCCCAGACCCAGATTCCTTTTGCCTGAGCCACGCAGGAGCCTTTTCCCTTTAAATTCTGGGTTTGATTCTCCTATCTTGTTCCTTTATCTCTAATTGTTTGAATTCACTTTGGGATGTGCTGCTGCGGAGGAAGGAGTAAACACAAGGCAGAGTTTCAGCCCCTCCATCTGATGGATGAAGGTGGCTTTGATGGAGGAGATAGCCCTGACGCCAGCCCCTCTGGAGCTGCTACAAGTTGTAGCTGCCTACAATGATAGTTGTTAAAAACCCCTCCTGTACCACTGCGGGACTCAAATATTTTCCTTTCTTCAAAAAGAACGCTAACAAGCCCGCCTCTGTTCCAGCAGAAGTGGGAGAGAGGGGGGAGAAAACAGAACAAAATGTGGATTTTCTTGTCTGTGCATAAAGGGCAGCACGGAAAAAAAAGAGGAGGGAAAAGTGGAATATTTATTTAAAAGGCAGAGGAGGAGGTGGTGCTGCGCCGGCCGCCCCTGCTCTCTGCAGAGTGGTAGTGGCTAATAGCTGGAGGCGAAACTAATACTTGGCAGGGGATGAGACACAGCACAGGCCCCCCTGGTTTGGGGGCTTGCTGAAGTGCTTGTTTTATGTCAGGGCTGCGGGATGAGTTCATCTTTGCAGGAATTGGTTGAGTGCACTGGGAGATAAAAGGAGGGAGAGGAGCCTGCGACAGCTTCCTGCGGGCAGGGGCTGCCCAGATGAGCCTTGAGCTGTCCCCTGCCACGGGTTTATTTCCCTGGGGCTGTTTTGTGCTTTGGATTCTAAAGACTTTCCTCTCCCCTGGCCAGAAGAAGTGGGTTGAGAGGAAACTTCTCACTTCTTGAGGTGCAGCCACCTGAAACTCACATCCTTGTCTGTTTGAACGAGCACAGGACATCTCCAGGAGTGCTGTGAGCTGGCAGTGCCAGGCTGGAGCTGTGGCATCACAGACATGAGGAGCAGGGGGATGCATTCAGGGATGGATGCAGTGGAATTCCTGCCATAAGATGCAAGGAAGTGCTTTTAATAAAGCTGTTTCAGATGCATGTGGAAAGCCCTTCTCCTGTTTTCATGGATGATTTTGCTTAGATATTTCCCAGTTCCTGGAAAGCAGAGATGGCACCACGGGTGTTGACAACTCCAGCAAAATATTTTTGTAGGATGGGGGCACTGGTTTTCTCCGACTTCACTTCCCCCTTGCATATCAATTTACAATAAACCATGAGAAACTCCTATTTAAATGTTTATTGCTGATAAATGGAGCTGCTGGGGACACCAGAGGTTTGCAGTTGTCCCATCCTTAATCTGTAAGGGAAATGCAGGGGCTGAGCAGTAATTTCTCAAAAATGTAATAACAAAACCAACACAGCTAATGGGCATGGAGGGCTTTGAGGAGGTTGGGAGGTTAAACAGATGCAGAGCTCAGTAATTGCTACCAGCCTCCAGCCCCGGCACATGAAAGGCCCTGAGCTGGTCTGTAGCCCCCAGATCACTTGAGTGGGGCTCAGAATTTGGGGAGAGCTTTGGGAAGGCACTGGGAGCATCTGTAGGATGTCCCAGGGGAAAAACAACTGTGGAAGATGGATGAACACCCTGGTTTAGTGGAAATTGTTCCTCTTGATGGTGGGAGGATGGACTGAGATGGTGTCCTCAGAAATGTGACCTGGGGTGGGTGAAGGGGAGCAGACTGACATGGTCCCCCCAAAAGTGTGACCTGTGGTGGGTGAAGGGGCTGCTTCAGGCTGATGAGCATTCCTCTCCCGTGGCCCTCCCCTCAAATTTGTATAGTTACAACTTCAGTTAAAGTCCAACAAAGCCGCTTAATTCAAAGCTGGTTAATGGGGAGGGGAGCCCGGTGCCCTCCGGGGTAATTTGAGCCTGAAAAGAAGCGGGGCTGGAGGGCTGTGCCTGAAATCCGGTGTGTCAATGGGGGCTCTGGAGCAAAATAATGGCATCACCCCGTGGGTGAGTTAATGGGACGTGATGGCACAGAGGCACCGGGGTCAGCAGGCCGCGGGCACGTGAGGGATTGTCAGGGAGCTTAATGCCGGCCACGGAGCGCGGCTGGCTCCGAGCAGAGCTCCTTGCTGGAAATTCCACGGCGGTTTTCTGTTAACCGGTGTGGTAGGAGCAGGAATGATGTTCAGCAAGTGGTTAATTCACCCTCTTTGGGGCTCCTTCTTTTCCTGTCTTCCTTCTGGAGACATCATAAATTGTTGGAGGCATCATAGATGAAACAGATTTCTGGCAGCCTGCGTCCCTCCTGTCTTCCCTGAATGTAATTCCTAGAAAGAAGAGATGTTTCTCATTGTCTGGAGAGAGTTCCAATGGGTTTTTAGAAGGACATGTATAGTTCCTAGCAGCTACTCCCCCTTGGCATGAAACACTTCCTCAGATTTCACGTTCCCCGTGGGAACATCAGCATCACTGACAGAGAATACACCCAGTGGATCACTCATCCAGGCACGTCCTGGACATCCCCTGGGGTCACTCGGCACAAGTTGGGCTCAGGAAGTGGGGTTGTAGGAGCAGAGCAGTGCTGGGGAGCAGGCTCAGGATACTGGGACAGCGTCCGTTCCAGCTCCAGTGGGAGGAACTCAAATATCCTGAGGACACACTGGCCCAGCCATGGGGTTGGGCATTAAATTGGAGAGAGGGAGATGTGCTGAGCTCATGGGAGATGGTGAGCATCCTGTGGGGTCTCCACTGGGCTTGAGCCACCAGTCTTGGTGGCATTTGAAGTCATTGAAGACAGGATTTGGGTTGAGCACAAGCCTTGGGTTGAAGATGGACTTTGGGTTGAGCACAAGCTTTGGGTTGAAGATGGACTTTGGGTTGAGCACATATTTTGGGTTGAGCACAAACTTTGGGTTAAACTTCTGAAGTGAACACAAATTTTGGGTTAAATACAAGTTTGGGTTGAGCACTAATATGGGGTTGAAGATGGGCTTTGGGTTGAGCACATATTTTGGGCTGAGCACGAACTTTGGGTTAAATACAAGTTTGGGTTGAACCTGGAGTTTGTGTTGAACACAAGTTTTAGGTTGAGCATGAACTTTAGGTTAAGTTCCAGTTTTGGCCTGAACACAAGTTTTGGGTTGAGTGTGAACTTTGCGTTGAACAAAGGTTTTGGATTGAGCACCATCTTTGGGTGGAACACAGATTTTGAGAAGAGCACGAAATTTGTGTAGAACACAAGTTTTGCATTGAACACCATCTTTGGGTTGAGCACCAGTTTTGGGTTGAGCACCAGTTTTGGGTTGAGCACCAGTTTTGGGTTGAGCACCAGTTTTGGGTTCAGCACCATCTTTGGGTTGAGCACCATCTTTGGGTTGAGCACCATCTTTGGGTTGAGCACCAGTTTTGGGTTGAGCACAAGTTTTGGGTTGAGCACCATCTTTGGGTTGACTGTGAAGTTTGTGTTGAACACAAGGTCTGTGTTGAGCACCATCTTTGGGCTGAACACAAGTTTTGGGTTGAGCACAAGTTTTGGGTTGAGCACAAGTTTTGGGTTGAACACCATCTTTGGGTTGACCGTGAAGTTTGAGTTGAACACAAGGGTTGGGCTGAGCACAAGCTGAGGTTCTCACTGAGCAAAGCTGATGGGTGGGAGCAGCTGTTTCCCAGCCCCCATGCCTGTGGTTTCCCAGGTGATCCCAGCACTCCTGACTCCCTCTCTGTCCCCACAGACGCCAGCACGTCGCCCGATGCCGTGAAGAGGAGCCATTGGTGCAACGTGGCCTACTGGGAGCACCGGACGCGCGTGGGCCGCCTCTACACAGTGTACGAACAGTCTGTCAGTATCTTCTACGACCTACCTCAAGGAAACGGCTTCTGCCTCGGACAGCTAAACCTGGACAACAGGAGCGAGACTGTGAGAAGGACTCGAAGTAAAATCGGCTACGGGATTTTACTGAGCAAGGAACCGGACGGGGTGTGGGCCTACAACCGCAGCGAGCATCCCATCTTCGTCAACTCCCCGACACTGGACATCCCCAACTGTAGGACTCTGATCGTGCGCAAGGTGATGCCGGGCTACTCCATCAAGGTGTTTGACTACGAGAAGTCCTGCCTGCTGCAGCACACGGCCGAGCTGGATTATGCAGACGGGCCCTACGACCCCAACAGCGTCCGGATCAGCTTCGCCAAGGGCTGGGGGCCGTGTTATTCCAGACAGTTCATCACGTCCTGTCCTTGCTGGCTGGAGATCTTACTCAGCAACAACCGATAACGCCTCTGGCGAAAGGAAAACAACAACAAAACACACACACACACACACACAAAAAGTTGAAAAAAATGAAAAAAAAAGAAGAAAAAAAAAAAAAAAAGACACAGACTATCCCAAATATCATCTACCTAGATTTAATATAAAGTTTTATATATTATATGAAAATATATATTATACTTGTAATTATGGAGTCATTTTTACAATGTAATTATTTATGTATGGTGCAATGTGTATATGGACAAAAAACAGAAAATGCACTTTGGCTTATATAATTCTTTCAATACAGATTTTTAAAAAAAGAAAAAAAAACCAACAAAAATTATACAGCAAAAATAGGAGAAAGCCCTAATTTTGATGTATGGTTTTTTAAATATTATTAATACCCAGACAAAAAGCTAATACCAGTCACTCATTGATAATAAAGTATTCGCATTATGGGGGGGGATTTGTCTTTTTTCTTCCCCCCCCAGCTGAAGTTGGCAGCAGTAATGAAAGAGCTGGAAGGCTGCAGCTGGTTCCTAGAGGAGGGTGAGAGGCCAGGGAGCTCTGGGAGCAGGTGAGAGCAAGATCTGTAGCTGTTCTCAATCAGGGCTGTCTGAGCTCATGGTGAGGATGAGGGTGCACATCCACATTTGTGCTGATTAATCTTCATCAGTGGGTCTTGGAGAAAAGCAGATTATTCCATGGCTACAAAGCTGCCCAGCAGGAGAAGTTTGGATTTTCAGCCTTACCCAGGGGTTGTCAGTGAGCCCTGCACGTCCTGGATGTGTTTGATGGTTGAGAAACAAATGGAGACAGCTCATGGTTGGGTGGATCCTCCATTGGAGCATGGCCTGGATTTCGGGAATGTCTCCAGTGCCTCGGAGGAGTCGTGAGCACCTTTGTCCTGTAGATCTCCCACTCTGTCATCCAGGCAATAAATGATCCAGGAGCTTTTGGGAAGAATATATTTACTCTGAGGAGCAGCTGCAGCCAAAAAAATGTCCTGGTCAGATGTGCCTGTCTCAGCTGATTTACACTCCCTGGAAATCCTGGATAAAATCAGGATGATTTTGCTCTGACTTGTGCTGGGCCTGGCAGGGGCAGGTTGGACACGGGCTTTGCGTGGTCAGGGAAGTTATTTATTGCCAGGGAGTAGCTCTGCCAAGTCCTCTAGAGTTCTGCTGCAAGTCCCTGTGCCTTTGATTCCCAAAAAATCCCAGCCTCTGGAGCCCAGGGACTGAGAAGCTTTCGAGGTTGCAGAGGATGTTTTTGTCACCATCATTTTTGCAGAGAAAAAGATGCAATGAGACCTCAAAGAATTAAATAGGGCCTAACTTTGCTCCTCAGAAGCCTTCCTGGTGCATGTCCTCCTGCATTTTGGCACCTGCACCTGATGTTCCTGCCACAGCCGTGAGTGAGGGTGGGGAATCACAGAATTGTGGAATCCTGGAATGGTTTGGGTTGGAGGAGAGCTGAGGTCTCATCTTGTTTCACACCTTCCACCATCCCATTGTGCTCCAAGCCCCGTGTCCAACCCGGCCTCAGACACTTCCAGGGATGGAGGATGGTGAGGGCTGCATCCCACGGGGAGGCACAGAAACCTGGGTGGGATCCAAGCAGGGAATGTTGCAATGACATTCCAGCAGTCATTTTTCAAATTATAACCATATTTGATGTTTAATTGGGACCACATTGGTTGAATTCCTGCAGCATCAGTATTAATACTTGACATCATCAATTTTTGTTTGTGTTACAGCCACTCTTAGGGAACGGTGTCAAAACATGTCAGTCTCATTTAAAGCAGCTTTCAAAGAGCTTTGCAGGGGTTTTTTCATCCCTTTGGCTTAGGTTTGGTGGGTCCTGCCAAACCACCCACCTCCCTCTCTGTATCGCTTTCACACCGTCCATCAAGAGGCCATTTTTATGTTCTGGGGGCTTTTTAAAGAGATTTCTCCTAATACTGTCCTCAGTTTACCTGGGAAACACCAGCAAAAGTTGTTTTCCCTGTTTCCCTTTCTTTTTTCCAGCATTTCCCATCACCACATTCACACCTTTGCTTCCTGTTCTTGTGCAGCAGTGCCACCTTTTTCCACTTTCTACCCACTTCATCCACATTTTGGACAAAAAAGCACCAAGGACAGATTTGAGGGTTAACTCTGGGCTTTCCCTTGTGCAATCCATTGATGGTGCTTAATTCTCTTTTTTTCATTACTCCATGCACTTCCCCAGGAATAAATCTGGAGTTTTATTTCAGTTGACAGCGGGGCTTTAAAGGGAATAAAAAAGGATTTTATGGTGAGGCAATGAAATAAGACATCAAGTATCCTTTTCTGTCTCATTTTGCCCCTTTAATACCTTCTAATCATTGAAACTTAGAACTCTTTCAAGGAGCTTTAGGACTTCAAAGCTATTGAGCTCCACACTGGACCCTCTCAGAGCTCAGCTGGAGTCTTGTGCATCCCCTGCATCCCTGTGGGAGCTGGGAATTGTCACCTTGGGGTGGTGGCCGTGGGTGGAGGGCACTTCCAGGGGGAAGGAGGAGTTAATTCCCTGCCAGGTTTGCAGCAGCAGCTGGGCATGGTTGGGTTTGATGAAGGAGCTGATGGGATTCAGCTGTACAGCACCAACAGCTGCTGCTCTTTGCTCCAGCCCCTATAAAAGCAGGGTGGGCACGCCCTCATTCTTTTCTGAGTGGTCTCCTGAGCTTCTCCCAGTGGGGTTTGTCCTCCTTCCTGCAGGAATTGGGGTCTCCCAGCTCCAGAGGTAAGTGGCACATTCTTTGTTTTTGTAAGGTCTGTGTGGTGTTTCAGCATTTTAAGGGTGGGAATTGAAAATTCCCCTATTCCTGTAAGGTCTGTGTGGTGTTTCAGCATTTTAAGGGTGGGCATTACAGATCCCCCTGGGCAGGAGGGGGCTGTGCTTGGACTGAGCTCCTGGTGCTGCTTGTGTGGGGTTTGTGTGGCTCCCTTGGAGCTGGAGCTGGCTCAGCTTTGTCCTGAGGAGGCTGCTGGGTCACCCCTGTGGTTACAAATCACCAGGGGTTTTTGGGGGGATGTTTTGGGCAGTGCAGTGGGGAAATGAGGTGTTTTTTCTCTGTATCAGTGCTGGAGCAGCAGCTGTGCTGCACACAGGGGTCACACTGAGCTCGGGGAGCTGCCTCTGCTGTTCCTTAGTGCCAGGGCAGCAAATCCCTGAGGCAAAGCCAGCTCTGTCCTTGTGCTGAAGGGCCACGGCCGGGCTCTGACCCCACAGCTGCTCTGGATTATCAGGGACAGTGTGAGAGGTGATGGATTTGCTGCAGGATTTGCTGCAGGATTTGCTGCAGGATTTGCTGCAGGATTTGCTGCAGGATTTGCTGCAGGATTGGTTGCAGGATTTGCTGCAGGATTTGCTGCAGGATTTGCTGCAGGACAGGGCTGCTGTTTGGGTTTGGTGCCTCAGCTGGGCTCCAGCCGGCCCTGTCGCCCCTCCAAGGCAGGGACTCCTCAGGTGGAGCCGCCCCAGGCCCTCGGGCTGCCTCCCCCATCAGGGGAGCCTGGGCTGGGTGCTGTGACTCCCCTGGCTCCTCGTGGATCATCTGTGGGACAGAGGGAGCTGTTCAGAGCTGCAGTTGAGGGACTCAAACCCGCTGGACAATTCGGTGAGTGCCAGGGCTTCGGTGCAGGCCCCAGCTGGATTCTCCTGGTGTCGTGGGTGCACCCCGAGTCCACTCCAGGGCAAGTCCTCAATTAGTAATTCTGGTGTTGGACCCGAGCCTTTTGGTGTGTGGAGTGTGTTTATTTGACAAGATCCTATTCATTTAGCAGTAATGGGTTTTAAACTGCTGGGCTGGGGGGAGCAGGCAGTTGCTGCTGGTGGGTCCCAGAGGCTGCTGCTCCTCCTGAGCAGACATTCATCATCCCAGTCCTCCACTTCATTGCTGCTGACTGAGAAATGCTTTTCAGCAGCCAGAATGGAAAAGAAATTATTGCTGAATTAATCCAGTCTCAGCTCTTCCTAGAAAGAGATGCTGAGAGCCCTTTGTGGCACAGGTTTGGCCACAGTTTGATGGGGGCTGCTGGTCCTTGGGCCATAATCCTCCTTCTCAAGGCTTTATCTCCACAGTAAAAGCAGAGGGGTTTGTTCAATGTGTAATTCAGAGCTGGAATTCACGTTCAGGGCTCAGACAGAAATCCCTGTTGGAGCAGAGGAGGGAGCTGGAGGTTTGGTTTGGGGGGTGATGGTGCTCAGCTCCTCGGGCTGTGTATGTGGAAGGTCTCCAGCTCTTTGGGATGTGGGTTAATGCTTTCAGCAGAGCTGCTCACACATCAACCTGTGCTTCCCAAACCTCTGGGTGCTCCAGGCTCGGGCTCTGCCTCCTCCTGGGTGGGGTTGAGGTGGAGGAAGAGCTGTAACAGCTGCCCAGGTGCTGCTGGGCTGGAGCTGTGAGGGCTGGGGGGTTTTCCCTGACAAACACCAGGACAAAATGTCTCATGCAGGTAAATGGAGCTGGCTGTGGGGACAGGGCTGTGGGTCCTGCTGCAGGGCATGGCCTGGGGCTTGGGGAAGAGGCTGGTGGCCAATCTGCTGCTCCCTGGCTGGTTTAGGCTCAGCTTTGTGAGGAGATGGGAGAGGAGAGAGCCTGGTGCCTTCCCCTCCGTGTGTCCCTGCTGGGACAGCACAGACCTGGAAGATCCACCACCTTCCTAGAGAGCAAAAACAAGGATTCACCTCATCTCCCCTCACCTGGGCTGGGGGCACTGCAGCGGGGTCCATGGCTGATACCCCAGAACTGCATCCAGGAGCTGGCTGAGTGCAGAGCATCCCGAGATATTTCCTGTAAATAACTCCTCTTGCTTCCCTGAAAAGGTCTCATTTTCTGTCTGGAGCGTGATGAAGCATTACTTGCTGCTTTGTGGATAATCCTTCCTATATTCCTGATTTATGGATGTGCTGGTGCGATGCACAAAGTGGCATCTGTGCTCTGCACACTGTGGGAACAACCCAAAATTGCTCTGAAACTCAACTGGCTCACAATTATATTGGATTCTATTAAATTAAAACACATAGCACATATATTACACAATAAACCACAGCTATTTCATGGATCAAATTAAGTTTTATTTGGGCAAATTACAACCTTTCTTACAGTTGGGCCTTTGTGAAACCATTCCTTTTTAATAAAAACAGGCATTTTTGGCAAATGCTCTTAAAGTGTGCATTCCCAATAATTGCATATACTGTTGCTATTCTTTCTGGGATATATGTGGCTAATTATCTTCTGTTTAGGATAGGTTTAAATGAGTGGTGTCTTCCCTTTGCTCCTCCCCCACACCTCCCTTCTGCTGGAATTTCTTACTGCTTTCCATTTTTATTAGCTTGGCTATGGAAGAGAGCAAAGGGAGGGGGGAAAGTCTTCTCATTAAAAGCAGGAGTGCTTTTCCTGGAATTTCTTGGGGAAATGTGACTCTCTCAGCCTCCCTCCAGCCCTGGCTCGAGGGACACGGGGCTGAGGGGGACAAAGCTGCAAATGGACCTTGGAGAAGTGGGATGGAGCCCTGGGAGGGTGGTGGGAAGTGCCCCCAGCCTGTGGAGAGGCAAAGCTTTGGAGAAAATGAAGGTGTTTGTTGGGGAGAGGCTCAGGGGGCTCCAGCTGCCGTGGAATTGCAGGTGAAGGTTGGATTTCCCTGCTTCCCTGAGGAGCAGCAGGCTCTGGTTGTGGGATTTGGGGCTGGGACATCTCTCGTGGTTCCTTATTAAAGCTGGATTTTGTTGCTGCGTTTCCCTGCGCAGGGACAGGAAGGGGGTGGCACCTCAGACCCCGGGGAGTGTCTCTGGCTCATCCTCACACAGTTTTGGTTAAAAACGAGTCAGTGCTTCAGGAATTGTGGGGATGGACAGGCAGGGTGGCTCATTCCCGTGTTTCCTTAGGAAACTTGGCTGGAAAATGAGCCTCCCCCCAGCTCCTCTCTGGATTTGGGATGTGCTGCTTTTCCTGCCTCTCGTGTTCTGCTCGCTGTCAGGCTTGGAGATAGCGGATTTATTCCTGGGAATATTTTTTCCCACAGTATTTTCAGCCTGGACAGGGAAGCAGAGGAAATGTCCTAAGTGCTGCTTTCCTCAGGTAACGTCAGGATGGTTCCCAGACCCCCAGGGTGGAGATAAAGGGTGGAGCAGCCTCCAAACTCCCCAATTCCTGAATCCAGGCTGGTGTCTCTGCCCCAGCAGCCCCTTGGGATGTGGGAAGGGTGCTCAGCCTGGTGGGATGGGAGCAGTGGAGCTGTTGCTGTGGATGTCCAAAGCACATCACATAAAACTTCAAAGCTTTCTGTCAGCTTTCCAAATCCTTCTGGGCACCATTGTCAGGAGATCAAGAAGGTTTTTGGAGCCTCCCAAATGACATCTGGATGCTGTTTATGGGATTGTGTTTATGATCACATCTGTGGGAGGGGTTGGCACTGGGAGCTGTTCTGGGAATGCCAGGCCCATGGGCTGGTGGTCACAGAGAGGAACCCCGGAGCTCACGGTTTTCTTGCTGCTCTAAAACTGCTGCCAGGAGTTTCCTCAGAGGTTGGAGCATCCCAGCTCCCTCCCTCCACAGCCCTGGCAGTGCTGGGAGCCCCAGCACCCTCCAGCTGCCAGCCTGGGCTGGCTGGGGCGTGCCAGGGCTGGTGGGACTGTCTGGGTGCTCCAGCGCACTGACAGGGAGTGGGCACCAACCTGTGCCACAGGGAGGAGGAAAGGAGATTGTTCTCTCCTACAAAACACTCACAGAAACTTCATTGATTGATCTTTTAATTTTTTTTTTTTTTTTAATAATAAAGTGCCTCTGATCTCTTGCCTCTTCCCAAAATGTCCAGGATGGGTTTTCCAGTGCCATAGAATGTGTGAGTGGGGCAGGAGTCAGTGGCACTTGCTGGGTCCCCCAGCGTCTCTGCACCCCATGGTGGGGCAGGAACCTACAGAAATGACCACAAAACATTTCTGATGAGCTGCCTGTGTGATTTTTGATGAGCTGCCTGTGTGCCTCAGTCCCAGTGGCAGCAGGTCACAGCCTGGCTCTGTCCCCAGGGTGTGCCTGGCATCCCAGGATCAAGCACGTGCAGTGGGAGAGAACAGGGATGGGAGCCAAGGGAAGAGTCCCCAGAGCTTCCCTTGCAGGTTTTGGGGGGAGCAGATTCTGCAGCTTGTCCCTGCTGGTCCCATCCAGCATTTCATTGTCCATCTGATGGTCTCAGGTCGTGGGTGGCATTTGGGACACGAGGCTCTCCAGGCTGGTGGCACCAACCCCTCTGAGAAGGGAACCGAATCCCCACCCCTGAGGGCCGTGTGTGGAGCAGGGCTGGGCCTCCTCCCCTGGCAGCAGGGATCTGTGTTCACTCTGGGGATGCAGAATTGAAACCACAGCCCATTTCTGGGGAAGCTCCATGGTGGGTGTGAGTGGGTGTGAAGCGCCTTCTCCCGAAGGATGCCGGGGGGAAGGGTGAGAAGAAAACCCCCACACTGCTCTGGAAATTGCTGTCCTTCCTCTTCTCCTTCCAAAACAGTGCAATTAGCAGAAATAAACTCCTCAGTGCTGTTAGCTGGGGAGGTCTGTGTGCCAAGCCGGAGCACGCAGGGCTGTGCTGGGAACAGTTAATTATTACCCAAACGGGGTCTGAGCGGGGCTGAGAGCATTGAAGAATTATGAAACTGTAACGAGGGAGGCCCATTCTTGGCAAACACTTCCGTGATTCAAATGCTGGGGAATTCAGCATGTTTTTCTCTTTCTTCTGAGGACTCTGTGAGCCAGCCCATGGCTCAGCTCTCATGGTGGGGATGGAGTGGGACCATCAGCCCAGGGAAGCTGGTGCTGGAACAGCTTCTGCAGCTCTTCTGTCACAGCAGCAGATTAAAAATAGCTTTGGCAAGTCCATAATTAACCCATTATTGCTTCTCAGAACTGCCAAAGGTGTGGGTTTCTGGAGGTGAGGTTTGGTGCTGGATCTGCTTGCAGGGGCAGGTACATGAGGATGCTCACAAGGGCTCTTCTGCTTTTCTGAGTCTCCCACCAGGAAAGTCCCAGCTGAGTTGTGCTGCACAAAATCCCCTCTGGTTGTGGCTTCTGCTGTTTCACAGGGGCAAATCCTCCCCTCCTCCAGCTGGTTGTGTTGGCAGAGAAATCCCCGATAGGATCCAAGCTCTGCTCTCCAGAAAGTGGCTGGAGGGAACATCTGACATCGCCCTCCATCTGTGGGAATGTGATGGGAGAACTTTCTTCCTCTCTGCTTCCCAGTTTCATCAGTCCCTGAAATTGGAGATCTCACCCAGCTGGGCCAGAGCTGTCCCCTGTGCTGGGGCTGAATGAGCAGGATTTTTGCTGCTCCTGGGATCAGTAACCTGTGGAATCACAGCTGTAGGAACTGGGGCAGGAACCTCCCAGCACCTGAGGTGGCTTCATGTGTGGTGCCCTGATGGGAACTGAGCTCAGCATTGCTTTTCCCTTAAAAAAAAAAGCCTTGATAGCCTTGAATTCCTGCTTAGGAAGCCTCTCACCAAAATGTGAGCTGGGATCAAGCAGGATGAAAGGGGTTCTGTGGTGATTTTTGGAGTTAACCAATGTTCTTGGAGCTTTTTAGCCTGAAATTAGACAAGCAAAGATGAGATTTCCAGAAGGCTTTTGATAGCAGCTTAATGTTCACAAACTTTTGGATTATTAAATGTGAAAGAATTTTTTTAATGTGATGTTGTGAAATGTTTCCTCCAAGATAAGTAAGTGGTGGTGTGTGGAGGTCAGAGCTGCTCCTTGAGTAAGACTTGGGCAATCCTTCCTCTCTCACCAACCCTCAGTTCTCCCTCAGAGACCCCTCCCGTGGCTTTGGGCTCATCTGGTGCCGCACACCTGAGAAAGGGAGGCCAAGTCAAGGCCCCTGGGCATCACCTCTTGGGGCAGCAGCCCCTGAGGCAATCAAAAAATCAGCAAAACATCTCAGAATCCTCCGTGTGAGCAGGAAAATGCAGCTGATGGAAAAGCTCAGCCTCCTTCTGTGGTCATGAATGAACTTCAGCAGCAACACTGGACGTGTTCTTTATTTTAGGAACACCTCTGGGGCCGTTGTTTTGATCAGGGCTGGGAAATGCCCAGCTCCCCCTCAGGCTGGGTTGGAAGATGCTGCAGTTTCCATCCCTCTTTTAGGCCTGTTTTTGGTGTCAGAGCCCTCAGGTGGATCAGGAGAGGGAAGGGGGACTGGGCTTTACTTCAGGCTCTGAGGCTTTGTGTGTGCAGAAACACCAGCCCCGTGCTGGGATGTGGCTTTGGGGTGTTACTGACCCTTTCCACTCTGCTGTGCAGCCTCCCCTTGCTCCATCCTGCCTGGCCAAAGTCCCCAGGCCCGGTGGGGGTGAAACCCCCAAAAACTGGGGAGCCCTGAGCTCCCCATGGAGCTGCAGCAGTATGGGGTGAATCGAGGGGCTGTGATGCCACTGGCCCTTTGTGGCATCCCACAGGGGATGTTTCTGAGCTCTGGGAAAGCTGCTGGGGCTGAGCCCCCTCCCTGCCTGGCCCCAGCATCCACCCCTGGTTGAGCAATGCAGGTCCAAGGTCAGCATCCCCCTCCAGAGCTCTCCCACTCCTCAGAGGTCACTCGTGCCGAGGCACAAAAACAGCGCAGCAAAGCAGAATTGCTGCTTGAGTTGCTTTTTTTTTTTTTTCATTAAAAAAAGGAGGCAGGGAGAAACATCAAAATCAACCCCCTGCCCCCACAAATCCTTCCCTTGTCTGGGAGTATTAAAAACATCCTGGAGCTGGGGCCATGCCTGTGTTCCTCAGCGCTGGAGGAGGATTTCTGCCAAGACACTGACCCCTTGTGGATTTTGCAAATGTCTTTGAATCCTTTTTCTCCTCGAAAGGCGAGGAAAAAAAACCAAAACAAAACCCAAACCCTTTGAAACCTTTGCTTGGTCCTTTGCAATGCAGAGCTATCAGAAGATTTATTATTAAACGGAGGCTGCGGGGTGATTTATGGAATTGCAGCTGAGCCGCATTGTGTGCTGGTTACAAATTGCACAGATATTCCACGGGACGTGAGCTCCAAGGAGCACGGGATATATTACACTGCAGGGAAAAGGGGAGCTTAAAACCAGCTGGGCCGACTGTAACAACTACAGCCACTTCTCTTTGAAGAGGAGATGATCTCCATCTGGGTTTAATACAAACCATGATGGACTGACACCGGCTCTCGGAATATCTTATACAAACGGGATAATTTCTGCTTGGTTTTTTCCAGAGCTGTCACACTGCTTTATTCAGTGTTTTATTCCTTTTTTTTTTTTATTCCCCTCCCTGATTTGTTGTTTCTTGGTGTTGGCCACTCCTTGTCCAGCTTTACAAACTGCTGGGGGTTGTTTCTCAGCAGAGGAAGGGTTTTCTCTGAGAGATGCTGCAGTGCCATGTGTGGAAGCACGGAGCTAAATTGGCTACCTAGAAATAGAGCCCAGATGTGAACAGGGAAAAGGGAGCTGGAACACATTATCAGGAAGGATGTGTCTCCTCTGGAGTAAATCCCTCCCATGGAGCCCCCTCCTCTGGCTGTTGATGGCTCCGGGAGGAGCTGTGAGCCCTGAGTGGGATGAGGAGCACTGAGGACACCCCTGGAACCTTCCAAGCCCTGTGGTGCTCTGAAGCTCAGTCTCCAACATCTGCTGTAAAATCTTCATCTCTCCACCAAGGAATGTCCTGGCCAGGCTTTGGTGGCCCAGGAGTGGGAGGAATTGGTGAATGGAAGAGATTCCTTTTAAGCACTTGTTGTCTTCTAGGATCAAAAGTTTCTTCATGAGCAGCCTCATATTTTGGCTTGTTAGGAAGTCACGGTGGTTTAATGTAACTCCCCAGGCTGGATAATGGATCATTTAGCAGTGATTTTGTTCCCTGGCCTGGCTGGGCTCTCAGACCTGGCTTTTGTTGTGGATATCTAATGGCAAGTCTGGGATTTTTGGTGTGAATTGGCTGTTATGAATGAATATTCCTGACACACCCATTGGCAGGAACCGGCCCTTAAAATCCAACTGCAGCACAGAGTGCTTCAGCCTTCCCTGAGCTTTCCAGGCAGTGTCCGTGGTTCCCTGCCATAAATACCCACTGGGATGAGAAATCCTGGTTTTTAGTGGTGGATAGTAGTATTTGTACCCCCTGAGGCAGCTGCTGGCCCTGGGGTTTTGGGATGGAGAAGGGGCTGCATCCTTCCCTCTCCATCTCAGTCTCCTGTGCCTCGAGGAGCTGTGCCTGGGGTGGATGCAACTCCCAAAGCTGAGCTCCTCACCCTTGAGATTAAATGGACAAAATCTGGGGGAATTGTCCCCACAGGGAGCTGCAGGCTGTAGTTTTATCTTTTGTGGACCAATCTTTGGATGATGAAGTCCTTGTCCCTCCATTCCTGGTCCCATCCAGCACATTCCCTGTGCTGGAATCAGGCCAGGCAGCTCCAGCTCCCAGACAATCCAATTTTGGTGGCCTTTTGAGGATTTTTTGGGCCAAAGAGTGCTGTGATGTCTGGCAGTTTGGTCCCTGGCACACGCTGTGCTCTGGCCTGGGAGAAGTGCTGGGAGAACAGAGCAAAAACTCTGAATTTCTGCAAGCCCAGGCAGTCCTGGCTGAGCCTCCCCACTCTGGTGGGGTTACGAAACTCTGACGTGGCTTTCTCTGAGATACTAATTAGGGATGGACAAACCAGAGGGAAGAAAATAAGAAATCCCTTTGCACTCGTTGTGGGGTGAAGCAGAGTTCAGCTGACTTTCTTCCTCCCCCCGTGTTATTTTTCCCTTCAGTGCAGGCTTTGCTCATCCAGGTTCCAGCAGGATTGGGATGCAGGATTGGGGTGCTGGAGCTGTTGCTGCAGGCTTTCCAAACAAAACCTGGGAATCTGTAGGATTACAGCAATCCTGCTGTGCTCCAAACAGGGGAAATCTGTGTGCTGTGTATCCTGCAAAGAGCTGGATGGTGCTGAGGGTAGCAGATCTTCATCCCTCCTTGTTCAGGTGGGGCTGAGCTTGAAGCTGAAGGATTTCTGGAGACCCATCCCAGCTTTGCTGACTGCTCCTGCAGCCAGGCTGCTTTTGGTGCTGTTTGATGGCTGGACTCCACCTTAGGGGTCTTTTCCAGCCTAAAGGATTCTGTAATTCCATAAATCCTCTCTGTGCAGCTGCTGAGCCTCTGTGTGAATTCAGCTCGCTGAGCACACAACCCTCAGCTTCCTAAACAAACCAGGAGGAGCAGGGAGAAACATCAAAATCCAAATCCCCTGCCCCCACAAGTCCTTCCAGGATTTCCAGCAGGAGCCTCAGCCCTCCCTGCCACCACACAAACCACAAGGGGCTCTTCTCTGGCTGATGAAGCTCTGCATCCCACTGCAGCATTCCTCTGGTGCATTAGGAAATAGTTATCATTTTTCTCTGGCACTGGGCTTGATAAGCAATCGCCTTTGGCCAAAAGCCCTGCCTGAGATTTTGCTGCTTGTTATGGAGCTAAAGATGTGACATTGCAAGGCTTGTAATTGGGATAATTTAACACCCCATTAGCAGGGAGCAGGAATGGCCCTGTCTCTTACCCATGTTTGGGGCAGCTTTTTATAAATCCAGCAGTCTTTTGGGAAAATCGTTATTTTTAATGGAAATATGGATGTGTTCTTCATTACATTAATTTATTTTCAAGCATGGAGGAGAAACTTTTTGGCAGAATGGGAGAGCTGCTGTGATAGGAAATGTGGAGTGAGCCATGCCCCAGTTTGGTAAATGGGGAAATAATTGTGGTCCACATCCTAAATCTGGTTTCAGGCAAGTGCCTTCTTTTTAAGGAATTGTAAAATGAGCTTTAGAATTTCAGGATCCTTGTAGGGTGTTGCCATTAGTGATAGTCTAATTAACCATCACTCTTGGGGCTTGATGGGCAAGCAAAACCTTGGGAGTTTTGTTTTTTAGGGCCTCCTGCAATGCCCCTGGTGTGGTAAATGCCAGGATGTGGGTGCTCCTGGCTCCTGGAACATCCCACCTTTGTGGGGATCCTGGGCCTGGTTTTGTCACAGCCTGGAGTGTCAGACAGCTCCTGTCCCTGCTGGGAGCTGGTTTTTCATCAGCCTTGCCATGATGTTTGAGAGGAGCTGAGCTCATCCCAGAGCAGCTCTGGCTCAGGATGGCCAGGAGCCCTCTGGACCCAGGGCTCTGCAGCTCCTTTGAACTTCAGGGCTGCTGTGTCTCCTCAGCTCCTCCCTGCTCTTCATCAGGACCTCTCCTCATCCCCAAATCCAACCAAGGTTTCCCCTCCCTGCTGTGAAAAACCTTTCCAGCAGCTCCCCAGGTCTCCAAGGGTTTCTCCTCTCCTCCAGGCTGGATTGCCTGTTGGTTTTGGAGGCCTGTGTTCCCCTGGCAGCCTTCCAGGTGTATATTTAGAACAGGAGATCATACCTTCCATCTCAGAAATAACCGATGATGACTTAATTTAGAGCATGAAAATGAAAAACTCCCTCTCTCAGCGTGGGGATTCAGGCCCTGCAGCTCTTGCTTTCCCCGCTTGGCTGTGGGTTCCTCTTGCTCAGCTCTGGGCATCCTGGGGTTATCTGGGAGCTGGAATGTGTGGAAGGAGCTGTGGGGACCAGAGTCTCCTCTGCTGGCACTGCTGCTGGTGTCCAGCTGGGCATCACTACTGGAGCTGAATTCCATGGGAGACTCTCTGCCATTTTTAGCAGACAGATGGTTCAAAAAAAAAAAAAATTAAAAAAAAATCCTTTTTAAATCTCCTTGGATCATTAACACAACTTTACATTTCCTGGAGGCTTTTCTGGGGCACCTTGAGAGAGCTGTGTTGGTACATTGCTAACAAATGGGCTGGAGAGCTGGGTGTGACCTCCATCCTGGCAGGGAAAACCCATCCCTGGTGCCCTTTCCACGCTGGAGTTTGGTCCTTTGCTCACACAGATGGTCCTGGCTCCTCTGGCAGTTTCTGCTCCTGTGGAATGAGAGAACTCTGGGGACAGAGAATCTCTGGGATTCCCTCCCACCTTGGACAAGGTTTGGAGCAACCTGGGTCACTGGAAGTTGTCCCTGGCCACGACAGGAGAGTGGAATGAGCTGATTCTTGAGGTTCCCTCCACCCCAAGCCAGGCTGTGGTTCTGGGGCTCTGTGGGCAAGCTTAGCACAGCTGCTCAGCTCCTTTACACCCAGCTTTATTTGTAAATCTGGGATTAGCACCAAAGCTGGGCTCCCAGATTCCTTTCCTGCACCTTGGGGCTCATCTCTCATGTTTAATAACAGCATGGAGGGGGTTTGGAAATGGGTTGGAGGTTGATAAAGCCCTGGAGACCTGCAGGACCAAAAATTCCACATGCTGCCAGGAGAAATGCTTTCATTCCTCTCCTGGAAGCTCAGCTTTCCCCAGTGCTGCTGGTCACACCACGTTTTTCACCTCCTCTATCAGCTGTATCACCTGAAGTGTGCCCAGAGTTAATTGGCATTAAGGATGGTGCAGCATTATTAGGTGTGCCTCACTCAGTGTAACAATCCCCATTTTGCTCTGTTTACTCTGTACTCCTGAGTAAATGTGCAGATAAAAGAAGGTGGAATTAGCACTTCTCTTGCTTGCACTAAAGCCAAGCTGCATTATTTTCTTTTCTGTGGGTTTAGGCCTAAAAGTAGCTCAGGTATGTGCAAGTTTAAACAAGACAAACCAGGGCCCCATTAAAAATTACTCTCTCCTGGGTAATATTCAACACAGGATTAATAGTAAAGAGGCTGATGTCATCCCAGAGCTCCCGTGACCCTCTGCACTTCTTTAGCACATTGCTGAAAGAAAACCTTCCTGACACACAGGC
The DNA here is from genome assembly GCF_001522545.3 of Parus major. Classification (NCBI taxonomy): domain Eukaryota; kingdom Metazoa; phylum Chordata; class Aves; order Passeriformes; family Paridae; genus Parus; species Parus major. The sequence goes on from NC_031779.1 coordinate 18,598,853, forward strand.
CTTGTCCTGCTGGAAAATCTGATGCTGCCTTTTTTTTCTGAGAGCAGAGGGGAGAGGTACCTTGAGCAAGGCAAGAAAAATTAATTGGGAATTAGGAATTTAAACTTCCCAACCACCTTCCCCTTCAAAATCACCTGGCTGCTGTGTCCATCCCTGCTGTGATGGGCTGATGATTCCCAGGGTGTCCATCCCGTGTTCCCAGGGCATGGAGGGGGTTGGGAGCCCGTCACTGTTGGACACAAAATGATTCACACAGACACAGCTCAATGTGTGACAGGGAAAAGAGAGATTTGTTCTGTGGTTTCAGTATTTATAGATTCTCGACAAGGACCAGGGATTGGAAAGCCAGGTCACCACCTTCCCAACCACACTGGTGCTGAGAAACGTCCATCAAAAGCCATTTCTTTAATGGAATATACAAACATCTGTGTTTATTGTTACTTTCCTGGCAAAGTGGCTAGAAACTATAAAAACACAATCAGAAGGTTGAATTCTCAGGGTGACAGGAGCCCACAGTGATTCCCCCTGTGGAATCCTGCTCACTGCCCTCCCTCCTTGGCCATTCCAGCAGATGCCAGGCTGGGATGGGCTCTGCTCCCTGCTGGGACACTGGAGTGGCTGCTCCAGCCTCTGCTCTCCTTGCAGCTGCTGGAACAGCTGGATTTGGAGTTGTGCAGGTTTTCCAGGGATGCAGCACGGTGGAATTGCTGCCAGTTCCCACCAGGCTGGGGCTGAAGGGGCTGTGCAGGAGTTTGGTGGGTTTGGATGGAGGTTCCGTGGTCCCAGAGCTCTTCACAGAGAGCAAATCTTGCCTTTTGAAATCAGTTTTATCTTCCTGCCTAGGCTGGGCTCTAAAACCCTGATTTGTTCTTCAAGGGCTTGGCTGAGTGGTGTTCTGCACTGGGCAGCCCCAGACTGGGCTGGAAAAGGGCTGGGTTAAAGCAGAGCAGTGTTCTGTGGGAATAGGAGCAGGTCCCGTGATAAGGAATTGGGTGTGCTGGGAAATAATTAAGGACTCTCATCTCGGCATCCTCACAAACATTAATTAGCAGATTTCATAAGATCAGTCACCTTTTTCCTGTGCCTGTAGGGACAGGTAAATGTTCCAGCTGTGTCCTGTGTGCAGCCTGTGGTACTGGAGGGGCAAAGTGTGCTGGTGTTGGTGCCAGAGCCTGCTGTTTCCTCGTGAAAAACTGCAGAAGATTTGCTGATATGAAACGTTTCCAGCTCTGTCTCCTGGGTTTCAGGACATCCAGTGCCTCTGGACAGCCCCAGGATGGGTGGTTTAATAAATCACCATTAGGCACTGGCAATATTGATCATTGTGCCTGGTTATCAATGCTGGGTCCAGCCTCTGTTCGTTGCTTTTTGCCCCCAAAGATCATCTTTTCCTTAATTTTGTCATGGGAATGAATCCACTGAGACACTTTTGTTCCTCCAGGGATGCTGAAGGTCGCCTTTGGAGCCAGGATTTGTGCTTGTAGGCCAGGAATGTCCTTGGTAACTATATCAATATAACCAAAAAAAAGACATTTCCCAGGGTTTTTATACAGAAATCACCATGAGAATCCAAGTGCAAAATCCTCATGGAGCAGCCACTCGCTGTAAAGTGCATTATCTCAATTTTACTGCACCTGAGGTGGCCCTGAAGGGAGTTTAATCCAGGTTAAATTATTTAAAATATAGCTTTAAAAATATAATAACTAAAATTATAAAAATCTATTTTAAATTTTATATAATAAAAATATAAAAATACATTTTAAAATTTTATCTTGCACTTGTAATGTTTCACTACTTAAAGCACCACAAAAGCTCTTAGAGCAGCTATTTCAGTGTGAATTTATTTTTAACAGTGCTGAGGAAACTGCTAATGATTAATCAGCACCAAAGCTTCTGTCTTAACCTCATCAGGTGTGTGAGCAGCAAATATTTTAACCCTTGAGTAGCACAAGTGTATGAGGGTGTTTAATTGCAGACTGGGTATGAAATAAATGGGAAGATAAGGGGATAATGGGACAGGAGAGGGATGTGGTTTAGGGTTGGTGAAAAGCACCGTGGTTTTTGCCCATCAGCTCTGCCCGTGATGGAGCCCTTGGGTGCGGGCAGGAGAGGTGGGATCACACCTCTTGAGGGGCTTGAAATCCTCATTTCCATTTTGATTTTTTTCCCTTTACAATCCTGTTTAGCTCAGTAGGTGGAGAGGGCCAGCGTGGAAACTGGAAACTTTCTTATTTCTCACAGATTTCCAAAGCTGTGCTGAGGTGGCTTCTGTGGCTGAGCTTAGCTGGGGTTTGACCTTGTGTGCTCTTTGTTGCAGTTTCCTCTCAACAGCCAACACAAAGTCACAGAAATCCCATTTATTAAGAGAAATACTCTGAATTTCTAATGCAGGTTTTGGCAGATTAGCTGGAAAGTCAGGGGATGGGGCAGAGAGGGGAGCATGAGAGGCTGTGATGGACCCAGCAGATTTTTCCTGGGAACAGCTTCTCTCTGTTTTGGGAAAAGATCCCTGGAAAGTTCCCCTCCCCCAGGTCAGGGTGTTGCCCTGCAGGGTTTTTAGAGGATGTCACCTTTGGTTTACAATTCCTGCCTTGGAGGAGATGCTGCATGAGTGGCAAATCCATGGGCCAAACCTGAGTAGTTTTATCAGATTATACTTTTGCATTTATATTTCACCAATTCCAGGACTTGCCTTTGCTGGGGGAGAAATGGGAACACTGACACCTTTCCAGGGGTGAATCCTGAAGCTCAGGATCCGTGCTGGATTTTATTAGATGATAAAAATGGAGCCTCACAGAAAATGCTGGTCCCAAAATGAATATAAACCAGCCCAAACCGAGTTGAAGAAATTGACCGCTGAGCAAATGTGAATGAGCCTAAAACTGTGGTGTCCTGGCTTTTGTGGCTCAGGGTGAAATCCCAATATTGCCAAAGGGGATTGTTCACAGCTTTCACAAAAATCCCAAGAGGATTTTTTAAACCTGATGTTATAAATGAGGCAGCTGATGTGCTTTACAGAATCCCTTCTATGATTTTTTGTAGGGTTTTTTTGTGAACTCATACAAGATAAAAGTGTTAATGAGCCCCTGAGTTATCTGAGAACACGAGGCTCAGGAATGGTTGGGTTTGATGATCTTGGAGCTCTTTTTCCAACTTAAATGACTCTGTGATTTTGGAGAAATAAACCTGGCTTTTCTAATATAGATTTCTTTTTGATAATCCTAATCTTGGTGGTGTTGCCAAAGCCCTACCAAAGGCTTTGGGCTTGGCTTTGAAACATTCAGTCTAAAATGTTTGTTCCTGGACCAAAGTGATCCCTGGAGTGATTCACTGAGGCTCGTGGGCCTGACAGGAAAAATCTGGGCTATTTAGGGCTGCAGAGCTCTGCAGTCCCCAGGAACTCGCTCATGTGTACAAACAGCTCAGATGAAATCAGCAGCAAAAACATTCTGTTTCTCTTGGAAGATGTTTACAAAACGTTTCAGCGGCGTTGGAAGCGGGATTTATTTGTACAATGTCAGAAAGCAAAGCAAGGATGGAAGGAGGGAGCCACTTCTGCTTCCTGATTTGTGGGTTTAGGGATCCTCACGGAAAATCGAGGTGCTGGGATGAAGATTGGCACTTTTTGTATTGAATGTGAACAACCAAGCTGCAGCTGGAGGTCAGAAAGGCACCTGGGTACCAATCCAGAAAGGCCACTCAGGGCTTAGAGAGGAAAACTCCAGAGTGGAATGATTTCTTACAGGTTTCTGGGAGTTTTCCCATTTTTAGTTTGAGCCTTAAGTGAACACTTGAAGCAGCCAGAATAAATCTGGGGAGTTCTTGCCCTGTTTCACTTGTGGTCAGCATTGAAAAACCCTTTGGAAATGAGCTCAAGGGAACTCTCCTCTCTTTGGGGAAGCTTGGATGAAGACATGGAGTGGACAGAGGGGACCTCTGGCACAAGGGGAGCAATCCCTGTGCTGAGGGATGATGGAAGTGGCATTTGGGATGTGTCTGATGTGGGTTTCCCTGACAAAACGGGTTCAGCTCCCCCAGGTTCTGCGTCCTGAACGTTTCCTCCTGCTGAGCAGCCTCAGCCTTCAAAGGCTGCTCAGCCCAAACCCAAAACCTCAAGAAAGGATTCAGCCACAAGGAATCCCAGAGGCCACGTGCCGTGCATATGTCTGATAAACCACTCCCAAATTCCTTCCTATCAAGCTTCAAAACAAAGAAATCTCATGGTTTGCATTTCCCTTTTCCTGTCAGAAAGCCAAAAATGCCATTTTCAGGCCCCACCTCTGTGTGCCAGTTGCAATAACTCTTTTAGCTCACTTTGGGCTGATGCCATCGATTGGCCTTCAGGGCCTGCAGAGAGCTCGGATTTTAGGATGGGTCTGCCTAAAAATTGGATTTTGGGGAGATCAGAAGGCAAAGCAGTGACTGCCTGACCTCAGCTGGACTTCCCCGTGGAGGGAGAAGAGCAAACCTGGCTGGGGGACGTGCACAGGAGGGGCTGGGCTGCCTTTTTTGGGTGGGAAAAGCTTTTCTGTGCTGTGGCAGGCAGTGCAGGAAGCCTGGTGGGAAGCTCTGGTGATGGTTTCAACACCCCACATTGAGACCAGAAGCCTTTGAGATAAAACAGGATCGTGTTCTGCGAGCTGCCATTAGCACACAGGCAGTGACTTTGCAGATGGTTTGAATTCTTCCTGATCCAAAGGGGAGGGTGAGGTGGGAACCCTGAGCTGGTGGGATTCCACAGGCCCTGACAGATGTTGGTCACCAGCCTTTGGGAATGCTGGGGGGTGGGAAATAATCTCAATTTCACAAAAGGCTTTTTCCTTTGGGAGAGGAGCATTCCTGGGCTCTGGGATCAGGAGAAACCTGACTGGTGAAGGTCCTGCAGCTCTTCTCTCCCAAAGGATGGGAGTGAAGCGCAGAGGGGATGGATGGCAGCAGGAAAAGCTTCCCTGTGCTGCCCTGGGGGTGGGAGAGCCTTGGGAAAGGGGCAGCAGCTCCTGCCTTGAACCCCAGTGGTGGAAAATCTGGGAATGGAGGGATTTGCAGGCTGCAGCCTGGAGCTGAGCATCAGAGGAGCTGTTTCCAGTGGTGCTGTGTCCTGTTTGCTCCCAAACCTTTGTCAGCCATGAATTTCCATGAGGAATTGTCACTGCAGGGCTGCTCTGGGGCAGGGTTTTATTGCATCTGTCAGGATCAGGGGGGCTCTGGGGAGAGCAGCAGAGACCTTTGTCCTGTGGAAGGGTGAAGGACGTGGGTGAAGCACAGGGCACGGCTGCAGTTGGGATTTTGGGGTTTGATCTGGGATTCTGAGCATGGGAGAGGCGTTGGAGGCACCCCAGAGAGTGTGGGGAGCTCTGGGTGAGCCTCAGGGTCATGGGGAGATTTTGGGGTGGTTGCACAGAGCAGCTTCTTCCAAAGAGGGGAAAAGGAGGAAGGGAAATTCCTGCACTCAGTTTGGCAGATGTGGACACGTGAGTGAACTCCTGGAGGAATTTTGGGGTTTGTAGGGTGATGCTGGGGCTGTGCTGGGAGAGCTGCCTGTGTGACCAGTGCTGAGGAATAGGAAGGGCCCAGCTGGACCAGTTTGGAGCTGGGCCACCCTCTGCTGTCAGACTGGGAGAGTCTCCTTGTCCTGTCCTCGTCCTGTTTCTAGAGCACTGGAGTGTCCCTGGGGCACCCACTCTCTCCCTGGAGCAGTCTAGTGGATTTTAATATCAGAAGAGCTGAGGTCCTGGTTATCCCCCTGTATTTCCTGCAGGATTTGCCACATGGACTCTTCACAGCCCAGTGAGATGCTGCTGGTAAATGGGCAGGTGGCTGGAGGGCAAATTTTGTTTAAAAAATACAACCCCAAAAGGATGCTCTGTCTACCCCGTCCATGCCCTCAAGAGAAAGGAGCCTGAGCCTGTGGCGTTTTGGCTCCTAAAAGAGCAAAGATCTGACTCCAAGAGCACCCTCTTAAAAATATCATTGCCTGATCCTCAGGCAACTCCTTATCTTGTACTCTGCCTTGATCTGGGAGGGAAATCCTTTGTCTGTGTGTCACTGAGCACAATCAGTTCCCAGTGTTCTGAGCACCACACACGCTCTGGTTCCAGCCTTTGGCCCTGAGACCTGAGATTTGCTTGTATTTACAAGCCCAGTAATTGCTGTCCTGGACCTGTTATCAACACAGATACATGCAAGGGAAATTGCAAGGTTATGGTTGAAGCTTGCAGGGTTTTAGACTAACAAATATTTTAGCCTGAAGATATATTCAGCTTGATTTTGCTTTTAAGTGGCTCTGGGTAACATGAGAAGTTGCCTGTCAAATTTGATGGGGTCAGTAAAATTCAAGCATGTTCGACTGTAATTAACATTTGAAAAGAATTTGCTTAGGAATTAGCTGTTGGCAGTGCAGAGCAGCTCCTTGTGTGGAAAAGCAGAGCTGCCCATCAGGGTCCATCCTGGGCAGTGCAGGAAGGGAAATCCAGCCTTTCCCACTTTTCTTCCTGACAGCTGCTGCAGGATTCCTCATGGGATGCTGACTGGATCAACCACAAGTTAGGAATGTCATAATCATCCCAGCACTCACTGAGAGGGAAAGGCATTTCTGCACTGATGGGGGTGAGATAAATTCATAACTAAAAGTGTTTAAAGAATTGCTGGAGGCTGAATTGTCACTTCCTGCTGCACATCCATGGAATAACTGTTGTCCTGCTGGGAAATCTCTCCAGCAGTCCCTGAGTGGGGTTTGGTCCCCAGCCACTGCTGCTTTGGGAGCAGGAGCAATTTGTGTTGTGATGTTGTGATGTCTCCTGGACTCAGGGACTGGTTCCTGACAGGAGCTCAGCCAGGTCTGGGCTGTGCCAGCCACGGTGTGACCCCACATGAGCCATCCCTGGGATTCTGAGAATCCCTGCTCCTGCTGGGAGGCTCCTCATGGGGTTTGATGAAGGGCAGCCCTGCTCTCACACATCAGAATAAGCTGTAATTGAGAAAGGAGCCGCCTCAGCAGAAACAGTTTGTGGTTCTTTATTCTGCAGTTCCCCGCTCCTGGAGCAGTGGCAGTGAGTTGTGCTTTCTCCTGCCCACACATGAAAAGCTGCCCAGTGCAGATGTGGAATAGAGAAATGCCCAGCTTGGCTTTGGCCTGGTCATTTGTCACTGTAAAGATGAGATTTCAGATTTTCTGAGTGGCAGCAGAATAGCCCTTTGTCATCATCACTTAGTGACAACTACCCAGACTTCAGATTTCAAAGCATTCAGGGAAAGAAAATCTGTTTCACTGAGATCACAGGGAAAATGAGGCTTCAGTTTATCAAAGCTTTGGCAGTTGGGCTCCATTTGCCAAATCCTTCCCTAATAAATAACTGGATGGGTTCTGTCAGGGAACAATAGTGTTCCTTAATAGTGCTCTGTAATTGAGGCTGAAATTGTGTTGATAGAGACACCCAAAGGGTTTTTTGCTCAGTGTAGATTAGAGCTGCAGGGATGGGAGCTGGTTTGGGGAGGCTTAGAGAGCAGAGATGGCTTCTGAGAGCTGAAGGTGCCATCCCTAAAATTTTAAACCAAGCTGTGCCTCAAAGCTGGTTTAAAATAATTCATTGTAATACTCTAAATAAAATAATTCACTATAATGCTCTAAATAATTTACTGTGTGCTTGGTGTATGGTGTTAGGAGGGGGTTTTAAATTTCCTCTAAAATCCAAATATCAGTAAGGATATGTAGAGCCAAGTAGTGGTGGATGGGGCAGTGTTTCTGTTAATTTGGTTCATTAATGTGCCAGCAGTTATTAATGCTGAGGACAGGTGATGATGTTGAAGAGCATCTGTTTTGTTTTCTCCTTTATAAACTGGAGTAACCTGGGCTTGTGGAAGGTGTCCCTAGCCATGGCAGGGTTTGGAATGAGGGGAGTTTTAAGGTCCCTTCCAACACAATTGATTCTGCCCTTCTGAACATCTTCAAAAAACCCAGTGTGGGAAAAACAAAAGGAAAAACAACAAACTGTATGGAGTGCTTTCCATTTAAATAGGGATTTGTGGGCTTTTTCCCCCCAATTCCCTTTCTTGTTTTTGGGAACAGTGTTGTGCCCTCTGTGCTTGTTTGAGCCCTGCAGGGTCCTGGCGCTCAGCCCTGGAACTCTTAATCAGAGTGGCTGGTGCAGCCCCAAAACAGAGTTTGGGCACTTTTTAGCTCTGCCAGACATCAGCCTGGATGAGGAAAACCCCTGTGGGATTTATTCCCTAACCAGGGCTCTGTGGAGCCGGAAAAAAATCTGCAATAATTGCAGGGATTGTGTTGTTCCTGTGTCACCCCCAGGTATCGGAGCTTTACAGACACAACCTTGTTTGTTGTGCTGAGCCCCAAGCCTCTGCCAGCATCAGCTGTGGGCAGTGATGCTCTTTTTTTTAACCAGAATTCCAAAATTCCCCTTCCTTTAGGGGTCTGTGTGTCACCTCCTGCCCTTTCTGGTGTGTGGACACCAAGTCTTTAGTGAGGGGCTCTTCCAGCTCCTGGAGAACGAGATAGACCAAATGCATGTGTCCTGTTTTATCTGATGGTGGATTTATCTGTTGTACCACGCTGTGTGTCTGACCGTGCACTGGCTGGGGAGGAGAGGAGTGTGGTGGGATCAGCTGGCCCTGACCAGACTCTGGGAAGGGAAATTGGGTTGTTTTGAGGCTGCTGAGCCCTGTTCTCTCTCCCTGGTGCTGCGTGGCCGCCCTGCAGAGCTTATTTTCACTGCTGACACCGTGCTGGAGCTCAGCTCCTCGTGGTTGAGGCCACCTTTAGGATATCCTTGGAGCATTTTCTTGGGCAAACAGGCTTTGCTTCTGCGTCACCAGCTCAGAGCTATTTGGGCTTTCTGATATTATCTCTGAGTTAGTTTCCCTTCCTTGTTGCCTCAGGGATTTGGCAGGGGGGATTTGTGTGTCTGGTTGTTGTCTTGGAGGGCTGATGTTGGGAAAGCCCACCTTGGATTTATTATAGCTTTCCTCTGGATCTGCCACCTCCATAAAATGGCAAGAAGTCTTTGTGTCCACAAGGAATTGGGCTGGATTTGAGTGGCACTGAGGAAGCAAACAGAGGGTTTGGTGGGGAGAGGACATGGGGAAAGGCCTGGGAGTGAAGGATCCTTCAGGGTGGCAGGTCAAGGATGAGCCAGGACTGGACATGTGGGAGCTGCACACAACAGAAACACATTTAGCAACTTAATCCTTTAACTTCCCCCCATCAAGTGGGTCAAAATAATATAACAAAAGCTTTCTCAAGCTGTAATTCAGGGCAGCCTTTTTTAATTTCACATTTTCCCCTGCATAAAGTTGCTGTCTCCTGCTCCAGAAGCAGCAGCAGAGTTTGAGAGCAGTAATGAGCGGCCCTGGCAGGACTACAAAGGGCTCTGGAGGAGCAGGTACGCAGGGGATGAGGTAAGTGGTGTCGTTTGGGTGAAATAGGTGTGGAAAGTGCACTCTGCACACGTTAGGCTTCAAAGCCAGCAATAATTACTGCGTTTGAGACTGTATCAGCACCCCGGGCTGCCATTCGAGTCGGGCAGGAATTCTTTGTGTAGGGCTTTTGTTCTGCAGACATCCAAGCTCTCTGTGGTTCTTCTCCCCGGTGCATCCAGGGAAGTGTGGTGGCTTTGAGCTGGAGATGGCTTTGTGAGGAGCCCTGGCCTTGATGCATTCATGGGGTGCCCTGTGAACATGACCGGGCTGTAATTGCTCTGAAAGGCAAAACCATGAAGAGAAATCAGTGGTGGGGTGACACCAAGATGGATCTTGCACGGTGGCTCCTGGCAGAGGTCTCCTCTTTGGACCTTGTTCCCACCTCGTGTCCTTCTGCCTCTGTGGTCCCTGCAGGGGCTTGGAGCTCAGCTGATGCTGTGGGGCTGGTGTGTCCCAGAGGATGTGTGCTTTTACTCCATCAGCATCTGCTAATACAGGATCATTTGGGGGGTAAAGCCAAAAATCAGCTCTCAAGTGGGTTTTGTGATGGATCTCGATGAAGGAGGTCAGTGATGTGCTTGTTCTACAGAAAAGAAATGGCTGGAATGATTGAAGTTTATCACTGGCTTGTTAGTGAGGCAGGGCAAGGAAAATGTTTTGATGTACTGAGTGGGAGCTACCCAGCTCCATCCCCCTTGTGACTGCTCTAAAGTTACCAAACCTTGAGGTTCCTGAACAATCCCATCTGATATTCCATCCAATGTCCCCCTGAGCCTTCAGAGCAGCGTTCTCCAGCAGCTCCCGTCCCCTCTCCCAGGGAGGCATTCCCGAAAGGTTCAGATGTCACCGGTGCTGTCCCCCTGTTGTGGCTGAGCCACGGCTGCTCAGTGCCACCCCAGAGCCGTGGCCTGGTGTCACCCACGGGGACAATGTCCCTTTTTGCCAGCTGTGGGCTCGCTTTTCCTGCTGCGGGGGCCGGAGCACACAAAGGCGGCGGCGCCGCTGCCTCGGCCGCCATGGGCAGTTTTATCTGGGAGAGCAGAGCAGGGAACCGATCTAATCTCTCCTCAGAGGCCTCTGTGGAACTCTTGTCCCCAAAGAGCCCTTGTGCTGGAACAATAAACGCCATGGACGCGCTGCCAGCCCGGCCTTGCTGATTCCATTCAAACCCGTGGGCATTTCTCTCCCAGGGCCGGCGGGGTCTGGGCTCCTCCGAGGTCGCTGCCCACGCCGGGCCGGGCCCGTGGTGGCGACGGCCGGTCTGCTGGCACAGCCGGGCTGCGGCGCTC
>NC_031779.1:18609598-18623679 GCF_001522545.3 Parus major
GGGCTGCGGCGCTCGGGCCCGCGGTGACGTCCGGCCGCATGGCCTGGTGACAAAGCGCCGCTATGGCCGGGACGGGCGGAATGTGGCCCCGGGGCAGGGCGGCACCGAGGGCGGCCGGGGGCTCCGGGCAAAGCCAACACAGCGCAGTTTGTCTGGCAGACAATAAGGGATGTGTTGTGGCGGAATGAATGAGCTGAGCCAGGGGATGTCAAATGTTTACTCTGGGTTTCCACAGCGCGGTGGGATGAAGGCCGAGGCCTCCACTCCGAGCGGTGAAGGCCGCTGTGGGAGCGTTGGGATGGAGCTTGGAGAACCTGGGCCTTTTGTGCCACCTTTGTGGCCTCAACCAGGTCTCACACAAAGCCAGAGGGAACAGGACCCTGGAATGGTTTGGCTTGGGAGGGATCTTAAAGATCACCCAGTTCCAAGCCCCTGCTGTGGACAGGGCCAGTGACAGGTGGTGTTTCAGTTGGTGCTTTGAGGATCCCATTCGTGCTCAAATCCTCTCTCAGGCTTCACTTAAGCAGTGCAAAAATTAATGTCATTGTACATCCTAATGCCTTTCAACATTCCCAGTGGTGGGATTGGAGAGGTGTCCATGCAGCTTCCACATGGTTTATGGTACAAGCTGCTCCTGTGACCCTGGGGATGGAGGACGTGCTGAAATCCCTGCTCTGAGATGGATCTGAGTGGTGCAGAGACACCATGAATGTTCTTTAACATGCTCCTGGGGCAAGTGAGGCAGCTGCCGGTGAGGCCACAGCCCTGCACTGTGCCAGGGCCAATGCCACCAGCTTGGTGGCCCTTGTGCCAGCTGCTCACAGCGAGGGGGTTTGCAGCCCCCAGACTGCGACTCGTGCATTGTATCCCCTCCTCCTGCCAATGCTGAATCCCATTTATTACAGACAACTTCACAGGCTTTTAATGAACCTTCCTGAGCTTAATTTACAACTCGGGGAAAGATAGACAAGGTGACAAAGTGAACTGAAATATGAAATTACTTTAATTGCAGAGGAGGACAGTTTATAGGCTTCAGAATCCAAGTCATTTATTTTAATGATCTCCTCTGCCCTCAACACATAATTACCATCCCCATTCCGAGCTGGTTTCAGGAGAGGTATGCAGGGAAAGCTGGTTGGACCTGTTCAGGCGGCAGAACTTTTGGCAACTAATAATCCGAGACGAAAAACGAATTAAAAGCAAAATATATTGTCATGTCAGAAACACTTTTCATTTTAAGGCACGCTGGGTTTTGCTTCGTTTCCTGGAGACAGCTGTGGTCCATCTGAAAGCAGCAATCCGAGGCACACGGCACTGGTTGAGTGCCTTTCCAACCCTACATGGGAAAACACTTGGAAAATCCCTAGGAATCAACACAGGGGCTGAGGGGTAATGCAGCCTTTGAGGGGAGGAGATGGAAATGTTTCATTTCCCTGTTGCTCCTTGCATTGGTGGGTTGGGTGCTTGGGGTGGTAATAAAAAAAAAAAATGTGAGCTTTGAGAAATGGATGCTGCTTTTCCCTCATGGATATCTGATTTTGGCTGGTCCTACTCAAAACCAGCTGGAGTTTTTTTAACCCCTGTGGAAAGAGGGGATGTCTGTGAGCAGCTCCAAGCTGTTTTCATGGAGTTCTGGTCCCTCAGTGAAAACCTGGATGTTGCTGGAGCCTCTTGTGGGTGTTTGGGCACATGAACATTTTGGTGCACCCTGACTTTTCCAATGTGGCTGCTGGGGGAGGGATTTGAAGGAGGCTGTGTTGGAATTTCCCATCTTGGCTTAGCTCTGCCTCTGCTTCTCAGGGTTCAGGAGCTCTCCAGCTGAGCTTGGCCTGGCTTCCTCAGAGTTAAAACTCTGCTGTCCCTCAGAAACCTGAGCACCAGGCCCTGCTTTTCCTCTGGCAGGGTGGGAAAGTGGGAGGAAATTGGGTGTAACCTGAGGAAGCTGGAAAGCAAAGATGAGCCCAGGCTGGTGGGACTCGTGCCAAGGAACGGGTTCTGAGCCAGGCTGATGCACCTTCCTCCAGGGAAAGGAGGTGAAAATACATTTTTCTTACAGGGATCATTAAGTTCCTTGGATTGGACAGTTGTGGCACAGAGTTTTTTGATTATTTTCAGATTTTTATTTTTTTTTAAACCACAAGGATTGGTTGTGGACCAAGTGATCACGGAGTTATTAAAGTCTGTTAGCTCTGTGTAAAGTGGTCATGAATATGTGGCAAAATGGGACAAAATCCAAAGGCACCTGGACTCTCCATCCACCTGCTGGAATAGGCTGGCTGGGATTTCACATGGCCCTGGCTCTGAAGTCATGGAGCACCAGAAATTGGGGTTTCAGGGGTATTGTGGGACTTGAGGCCCAAAATCCCCCATGAGAGTCAGCAAAAACTGCATGTGCCCAGGGGCACAGCAAATTGTCCCAGTGCTGGTGAGTTGCTGGAGTGGAAAACCAAAGATTTTCCAAGCTAATGTTTCCCAAAGTTGACATTTTGGCATCTTTGAGCTTGACTTGTTATCTAAAGATTGGCTGCTGGGCAGTGGGAGCAGGTAGAACTGGCACTGGTGCAGCTCTGGGATTGTGGCTACTGCTGCTCTGGCCTTTAAGACTTAGCAAAAAGAAATAGTAAATTAATTTTCCTGAGTAGCTCTGCCTCCTTGGCCAGATCAGTCTCCAGAATGAGGTGCTCCTGGCCTGAAGGAGAAGTGTGACATTCCTCCCCAAAACAAAATATCACCGGTCCTTCATGTGCTCACCCCAGCACAGCCCCTCTTGGCCTGGCTCCAGTGCTGCCTCCAAAGTGTTTGCTTTAAAACCACACTTTAAAAAAAAAAAAAAGCTCTATCAAAAAGAATGTGAAAGATGCAGAGTTTAGGTCTTAAAATTGGGAAATAGTATAATAAAGCTGCTGTTGTAAACTTCTTTCAGTGTCCTTGTGCAATAACCCACCCTGCTTTCCAGCCTTTCTCCTCTCTGCTGCTGCTGGCCGTCAGTGGAAGGAGTGATGGAAGGAAGAGGCCATCTGGCCTTTTTCTGCTGTTTTTCATGCTTGGCAGCATCGTGCTGGGAGCTGGGCTGGGGAGAGGAGCTCCTGCTGGTGTAGCCATGGGAATGGGGGGTGATGAGCTGGGGAGGTGCTCAGGGGGGCAGATGGTGTCTCCTGGATGTTTGGGAGAGAGAAATGGAGCTGGGCTGGGTGATGCCCAACCATGAGCATGAAGGGACCTGGCTTCCTTTGCTGATTCCTGCTCCTGGGAGGCCTCACAAAGCTTGCAGCAGGAGCCTGTGTGCCCAGGGTTGGTCATTCTGGGGGGGCAGGTGCCCAAATCCCATCAGCAGTGTCCCTTTTCCCTCCTCTCGCTGTACAGCAGCTCCTTGGTGCACAGGGGTTCCAGCACTGGCTCTCCTGGGTCAGTTTTTTACCCAGAGGGAGGATCATGAGTGAGTAAAACACCTCAGAGTGGCTCCTGTCTCCCTTTCCACCAGCCCCTTCTTTTTAGGGAAAACATCTTTTGTTTGTTTTGATGTTCAGAGGTTGAGGCGGGGAGGTTCTGCTTTCTTTATTTTTATTTTTTTACCTGAAGGAACAGCAGTTTTCAGACAATTCAGACTTAGGAAGTGGGAATCAAATTTCTTTCCTAATCCTGTGGGTTTTTTTGTTTTAAATGAGGGTGTGTGAACTACAAGAAGGATCTTGTTCAGCCCCTCACTTGCTGATTTATGTCCAAGCCAACAGAGCCAGGCTTGGAACTTTGATGCTGCTGGGGAAAAAACAGGGAGAAGTGGAGGGAAAGTTGTGGGATTGGTGGTGCTGCTCAGCAAACAGAAAGAGGAAAAGGAGAGTGATTTCTCATTCTGCTTCCTAACTCCAAACACAACCCAGTTTTTATAAACTTTCTGCTCAGGTTTCAGGAAACTGCAAATGAAACAGCATTCCTCTGTGTGATGGTCTTTTTTCTATTTTTTTTTTTTCTTTTGCTCTCATTCTTTTTTGAGATGTAATAAAACATCATCGCCTACAAGGCTGTGGCCTTTAAAAGTATTCTCCGGAGGGCAGGCGAGGAGTGGAGGCAGATTGACTGACAGCTGGAATAAAGCCTCTTTATTATCTCTGGGATTATAATTTCCCTCTATTTTGGGTGTTGGAACAACAGGAGCTTGGTTGTTTCTGTTCTCAGTGGATTTCTCCTGTGCTGTGGTGTCCATCCCACCCATCAGCTGAGGATGCTGAACTTCTCATCACCTAGAAAATAATGGGGTTTTTTTTCCAAAACTTGAAGGCCTTGAGTGTAACTAGTGAGAAAAAGATGAGCTGTTAAATAAAATATAAAAATAGCAGGAGTGGGGCTGGTCCAGGACTGAGCAGCCACAGCAGGAAATGGTCACAGCATCGTGTGGCTGCAGGGGCTTTGTCCTTCACCAATTCCTTTAAGTCTTTAAACTGGTTTTGGGGGCCAAAGCTTGTAAATCTCTGATGCAGCAGCTGCAGCTCCCAGGCTCATCTGGAGGGAGCAAAGAACAGGGAAATGGAAGAGCTGGGGGTAAAAACAAATGGGAAAAGCTTTAAGGACAAAGTCATGAGCCAGGTGTGGGGCTGTTTTTAAGCAGGCAGTGGGATGCTGGAGCTGATGTGGTGGAGCAAGGTCTTTCCTGAAGTTCCAAGGCAGGGGCAGGACAGCATTTTGGGGTGGTGTGGTCTGTCAGGACCTGCCTTTTTGGGCTGATTCCTGGAGTTTTCCTTGTGTCCCTGTCAGGAGTTTCCAGGAGGAGGGATGAGCACAGCCCTTTCCTCAGTGCAGTCCTGCTCCTTGGCACAAACCATCCATGGGCAAGAGAATTCCTGCTGTGGAGGGTTCTTGGAAGCCAAATTGTTCTTAATAATTAATCCATGAGGAGAATGCAGCACCTATGTGTAAAAATGACCCTGAGATGTTGTGTAGGCCCAGCATGTCACACCTCAGGCTCATGGTGCTGACCCATGACCGAGGGCAGACCCTTTTGGAGGGTTCTTTATGGATACTTGATGGATTTCCACCCCATTTGCACCTTCCTGGCATCTCCTTCCTATCTGGGAATGGGGACAGGGCTCTGGAGAGGAGCTGGGCTCCTGGGGATCCCTGTGTGATGAGGAGCAGCCCAAAGACAGCCAGTGCCCAGCACCAGGGACCCCAGATTGCTCAGCAGAGCCCATCAGGACACTTGGTTAATTAGAAAAGCCCTGCCACTGGCAGACATGGGGTATATTTATTTTTGAAGCCCATCTGACAGTGAGAATAGGCCTCTGGCCAGAGATCTGAGGGCCTGGCTGTGTAATTCAGCTGGAAAAGGAATTTAGCTGTTTTTCAACCCAAAGGCCCATGTCCCATCTCCTCCCTGCCAAGGAACGGGCAGGAGCAGGGAGCTGGGAGGGGCTGAGAGTTATTATTTACTCAAAGTTTCCGCCTCCTTCCTTCCTTCCCACCAACTCCCCGTGACCCAGACCTGCCTGGTGAGGAAAACTGCTCCCCAGCCTTGCCAATTCTGGGATAAATAGGTCATCCAAAATATGCAAAAGCCAGTTCCAAGTCTTGCAGCAGTCAGAAAGACGTCAGATGCATAAAGCTTGCACTAATTGTGCTCTTTCCAATGTGGATTTTGAGGCTCTGGGACCTCTGGAAGTGGGGTCTTCCACAGCAGTCCAGGGGCAGGGATTTGGCAGAGGAAGCCAGAGACCATTTCCAGCTTTATTTCACCCATTTGCTCAGGCAAACCTTGACCATGGTGGTGGCAGCTGCGTTCTTCATCCTTCCAAAGCCTCGCTTTTATCCCTCCCCAGGGGATGGGGGCCGTAATCTTTCAATTAAAGCAGAGCAGAGTCCAGCCAAGGATGTCTTCATTTAAACCTCTGTGATGCCTTTAAGCTGGGGAAGTGCAGCTGCCAGGTTTTGCTGGGTGATTGAGGATGATATAGGAGGGTTTCCTTGAGGAAACTCCAGCATCCTGCACTGACAGATTTATGGGGTTTGCTCTGACCACGCAAGGCACCTCTAGAAACCAGGGGGGAGGAAATGTGCCATGGAGCTGTCAGACTCTGCCTGCCCCTGTTCACACATCCATACTTTCACTCCCCTCCCAGCTCCATTTTGCTAAAATGCTGAAATCCTTGTGGTTTTTTGAGATTTTTTTTTTTCTTTCCTCTCTCATACATTTTCTTTTAAATGCTAACAAGCTGCTTTTCTTCCTCCCAAAGTGATGGTGCCACCTGATGAATCTGCAGCTGGTGTGAGCCTTGGGGAGGGTGGATGGGGCTCTTCAATTGCTTCAGCTTAATTTCAAATTGAGCTGTTGATTCAAAGTGTTAAAAGTGTGTTTTGAGTTGCTTTTTGCCTGTTAAAATCGTGTTTTGAGTTGCTTTTTGCCTGTTAAAATCGTGTTTTGAGTTGCTTTTTGCCTGTTAAAAGCATGTTTTGTGTGTTTTTTTTGGCTGGTGTCACAGCTGTGTACCCTGTAGTGAGTGAGTCTGAGCCAGATCAAAAGGAGATGATACCTGAGGTATTCAGTATTACCTAAGGTAATCGATATTGCTTTATGTTCTTTATTTTCTTCTCTGTCTTGAACAAACTTCTGCTCTCAGCGAATGTTCAGCCCGTTTGCAAGGCTGGCTGTGCTCCTCTAAGTCTCTTGGGATGATAAAAAAGATTTATCATGGATCAAAATCAGTGCCAGGGAATTGTGGAAAAGGTTTAAAACCTTCCCCAGTTCTTTTGCAAGTCCCTCACCCCATGGCAGGGATCTTGCCGTGAAGAGGTGTCAGGGAGGGTTATGTGGGATTTTAGGACAAGATTTTTCCCTCAGAGGGTGCTGGAACAGCTCTCCAGGGAACGGTGACATTCCCAAGGCTGCCAGAGTTCCAGGGGTGCTTGTTCAGTGCTCCCAGGGTGGATTTTGGGGTGTCTGTGCAGGGCCAGGAGCTGAGGATTGTGAAAATCCACAATTGGTGTCCCTGTGCCTTCAGTCCAGGGCATTTCTGTGTCTGTACCTGGGGGAATCACCTCCTTACAAAATTAAAATCCAGTCTGGCAGCGCTTTTGTAGGATTTTGTAGGATTTGTGGGGTTTTTTGAAGAGCCTGCTCTCTCAGGCTGTCGTGTGGCAGCAGCAGCAGCCAGGCCGATGCTGTCAGTGCAGCGGGGCAGTGAAAGGTGGGAAATAAAGGGAAATAAAGGAAGCCAATGTCATTAGCCAGCAGCGAGTCACTGATCAACAACTTCCTGCCATTGTCCCTCCCTGCTGCCGCTGCATCCCGGCTGGCCCGGGGCCAGGCACCGCCGGCAGGTACTGCCCTGCTGCCCACAGCTCCATCCATCAGCATCCTCCAGCAGCTCATCCTGCTGAGCCCTGAGGAAGCATTAAAAATAATCACGGGAGCTATGGGGTCACCCCTGCTGCACCTGCAGATCTGGGGCTGCTCCATTAAAAAGCCCTTACTTGGGGCAACTTGAGTAAATGGTAAATAGAGAAAATAGAAACTGAAGAGGAATAGAAACCAAACTGCTGCTGGAGGACCCACAGCAGGGATGGAAAGGTTTTAAAAAGTGATGCAACATAGGCAACCTCTCCCCTATTTTAATATTTAACAAAAGGCTTAACTTTGTGAAATGACAACAGCTCGAATGTGCACGTCTGTAAGGATTTCTCCTTTTTTCTCTCTGAGCTCTGCTCATTTCCCAGCTGCTCTCTGGGAGAGGAGTTTTGGTGAGGAATAAGGTTTAAACCTCTCTTGGGCGCTGTTTCCCCAGCGCAGTCACCCGTGTAAGATAAATAGTGGCTGATCTCTTGTTAGTGAAGTGCACGCTCTCCTTCACGCCTGACTGCCATGGAAATGCAGAATCCTCTGCCATCTGCTTCCAGGGAGGGAGGGAGGGAAAGAAAAAAGAAAGGAAAGGGGAAAGGGAAGAGCCTTGGGCTCTTCCAGCCCAAAGTATCAGCTCCTCACTGGTGTAGCCTCAGCCAGGAGCCCATCTGTCCACTGTGGCCCCACTGATGGCCAGGGGGAAGGTTCCCAGCACAAAATGGGGTTTTTTTGGGAAGTACTTTTCTGCCCATCATAAATTCAAATGCTGCAGAGAGGAGGTTTCACCCCAAAAATGCCCCCAGAGGACTGTGCATCCAAGAGCCCTTCAGCCTTTTAAAAACTGCAGCCACATGGGACAAGTTGCATCTAAACAGAGCAGCCAATCCTGCTTCCTTCAGAAATGATCAAATAAAATAGAAATAAAGGGATGCACCTTCCCTGGGATGCAGCACATTCACGGCTCCAGGTGAATTTTTCAGCTGTTCCAGCGCTGCTGTGACAAATCCCCCAAACCCTGAATTTGGCCATTTGAAGTTTCCAGCCACAGATCGTGATTATCACACCTTTCTCTGTTTATTTAAAGAAGGAAGAGCACTGTGGCAATGAGATTTTGTGCCAATTTCCAGGGGAAAGCTCTCTCCCAAGCACAGAATGCGTGAGCGGGCAGCTGGTGCTCAGGAGGTGCCGGGAACAAAAGCGTCGCCCTCCTGAGCATCCTGCCCAGCCCTGCTCCTACTCAGTGCAAATAAAGATATTTTACTGCATGGACAGCAAAAGCATCAGGCAGGCAGCTGATGGGCAGCAGCTCTGTGCTGAATTGCTCAGAAGAAAAAGGTTTTTTTCCCCTGGAGCACAGGTTGTAGGGTTTGGGAAACACAGAGGTTTTCTTTCTCTGCAGGACTGGGTACCGCTGTTCCAATCCTGCTGTGCTCCTCTTTAACCCAGCTCTTCCTCTCTTTATTTCAGCAGTCCTGGTGTTTCTCCTTGTAAATGTGCTTTTTGCTTGCCACAAATGTTTTTTAATTGTTTCTGATCTGGCCAGGGTCTGGTTTGTGGGAGGGAAGTGATGGGCTTGGGCCACACGGGAGAGCTCAGCTCTGCTCCAGATTCCCTGGCTGAATGTGGCAGAGATGGATTTATCAGCTGGGCTCTGGGGAGGGGATGAGCTGCAGCACCCCCAGCTCGTGGCCCTGGGCTTGTCCTCTGCTTGTTGTCCCTCACCTGCTCTTCAGGAGGTTTTTGGATCATGTGAGGATTGGTTTTCACCTCCTGACTCCTGGAAAAGCTCATGTGAGAATGCAGGTCCTGCTTAGAGAGTGACAAACCTGTTGTCCTGACTGTTTCCAGGGAAAAGCATTAAATGTGAGTGCTGGAGTGACTCTCACCCCAGACACCAACCTGTCCTTCCTCCAATCCCTTTTTCTCTTTGCAGCTGATAAAACAGGCACTGCTTGGAGACAAGTGATTCTGCAGCACAAGCGGCTGTAGAATTACAATTTTAGGGTTTTTGTGAAAATTTTCAGAGTTTGAACTTTTGTTTTCATTCTGCTGGGGCATCCTGGGATCTTTTTTTCCTGTTATTTTCAGCTTTGGTCCTGCTAAATATCCACTCAGTGCAATGCAAAGTTTAAAGCTGTGGCTCCCACATTTCAGGGCAGGTGCATCACCCCCACCAGCCAGCAAGGATAGGTCAGGGGGCTCCCAAAAAGTTCATCCCAACACTGAAAAAAATCCATATCGAGGTTTGAAAGAGCACAAGAGGCTTTAAAAAACAAACCAACCAAAAAGAAGCAATAAACAGCACCTGTCCTCTCTTCCTTGCATGGAGTGAGGATGTTTGAAACCCACAGGATCTGGGAAAAACAGGGAACCTGCACCTTAAAAACAAATCCCTCTGCAGCCTTTAGGCTGTCCCTCCTGGAGGAACTCCCAGCAGAGCTGGAGCAGCACAGACACATCCACTTTTTGGAAAAGGTGCTTAAATGAAGCAGTTATTGCTCAGCAGAGCTCAGTCACCTCCTGCATCACCTGGCAGGGAGGATGCTGTAAAGCCAAGCCAGATAAAGCAGGGCAGATGAGATGAGCCAAAGGCCCCGACCTTAAATTTTATGAGCAAGCTCTTGTTTGCAAAGAGCAGGGCTGGGAGATGGGAGGGAAGCAGAATTCCTGCTCTTGTGCAGAGTCAGGGAAAGGATGGAAATCTCCTGGGTTGGAGCTCGCTCAGCTGTAGCAGGACTGTGTGAGAAGAGCTAATAAAAAGGCAGCATTTTGAAAATAATATTGAGCATAAAGAGGCAGAGGCTGGTGCTGGGACACATGCAGAGCTGCTCCAGGGCTGAGATAAAGCAGTGACAGCAGCTGACCCCGACCTCCCCTGATTATCTGATGTTCTCAGCATTTATGAGCGAGGAAGAGCCAGTGGCCGTCAGACCGACTGGCTCCGCTCGGAGCCCGAGCCCAGATGGGAGGCGAGACCTGCCCTGGCAGCAGCCCCGTGCTGGGGGCAGCCAAATGAGCTCCTCCACCCCTCTTTTCCCAAAAAAATCCCTGGACAAATTGCAGGCCAGGGCGTCAGGGCAGCGTTTCTCAGCGGGTCACTGCGGCTGGGACTGTCCTGGACACAGAAGTCACCAGGGACCTCTCGTCTTGCAGATGTCTCCAGGGTGGCTCTGAATGAGCTGCATCTTTTCATCAGCACAGCAGAACTCCGGGCTAGCACCAGGCAGCCTTTTTCTTTTCATTTCTAGCTCAAAAAAAAGCTTCATCTGTCACAGAGTGGAGCCAAAGCAAAGCTCCTGAGTTGAGGATGGTGTCTGTGCCCCAGCTGCCACTGGCCTCTCCTGTCCAGGCAGGGGAGACACCTCCTGCCTTGTCTTTTGGTGGCCCAGCAGCAGGCAGCTCCCACACCCCTGCCTGGAACACTGAGAGTGTTTATTTAAGTTCAAATCAAATGTTAAAATAATTCTGTGCAAGTGTTAAGCGAGGGTGTTTGGAGTTTGCATGACTCCACATCCAAGCTCTGGTTTCTTTAGGGCAGAGTTATTTTCATTAACTCTTCGGTGCTGGCTCTCTCTGGCAGGAGGAAAGGTTGGATTAGCTGGATGTTGATGTACAGGCTCCCAGCCCTTCTGAAGCTGTTTTAAATCAAAGAGGGGTAGGTAAATGTTTGGCTGCGTTTCCTGTGCCGGCCCCGCTGTCCACGGCCTGGGAAGTAGCAGGATCCAAAGGGCAGCTGTTAAACAAAGTGAAAACAGACAAGGGCTGGGGCTGCCCCAGGGAATCCTCCCTCCCCCAGCACAGCCTTTGGGAAAACAGGGAAAGGAGCTGAGGGCTTTGGGGGGGTGGGGTGGGATGGTACCCACAGGGATGTGGCCAGGTTGCCGTGGCAACCGGGGTGCTGCAGTTGGGATGAAGTGATGAACGAGGTGATGGGTTTGGGATGCTGTGGTACCTGTCGCTCCATCTCAGTCTTTTTAGGGCTGAGTTTTTCTGGGATACTCCCTCATGGGGAGTTTTATTTATCTTAGTTCAGGAAGGATACTAGTGTCTCTGACTCTAACAGGACCCAGGTGAAGGGGTTGGGATGCTGTGGTACCCAGGGTGATGCTGTAGGGATGCTGTGGTACCCAGGGTGATGCTGTAGGGATGCTGTGGTACCCAGGGTGATGCTGTAGGGATACTGTGGTACCCAGGGTGATGCTGTAGGGATGCTGTGGTACCCAGGTGAAGGGGTTGGGATGCTCTGGTACCCAGGGTGATCCTGTAGGGATGCTGTGGTACCCAGGGTGATGCTGTAGGGATGCTGTGGTACCCAGGTGAAGGGGTTGGGATGCTCTGGTACCCAGGGTGATCCTGTAGGGATGCTGTGGTACCCAGGGTGATGCTGTAGGGATGCAGTGACAAACCCAAGTGATGCCATTTGGGATGCTGTGCTTGGGATGTGGTGGTACCCAGAGCAATCCTCTTGGAATGTTTTCCTATCACCCTGCACTCCCACAAGCAAACCTCTGCAGGTTAAAGGGTTTTCTCTTTCCTCTTTATCCAGGCAATCCTCTGCTCAAGCCCCATCCAGGTCAGTATTTATCCATCCAGATAAGGGGAAAAGCAGTCAGGTTTGCCTGCTCTGACACTTGACAGGAATCACTGCAGGATGTTACAGGGAAGGGGAGCAGGGTTATGTTGCTGAGTGTTTATAAAGTTCAGGAATTTGTTCTGCCCCTGATTTCAGTGAGTTGTGCAGGAGTTTTCTCCTGCCATCCCCTGCAGGAGTGGTGGCACAGCTGGCTCTGGGGGCAGCCCTTGGTGAGGAGAGGCTGATAAAGGCAATAGGATTCCTTGGAGCTGCTGAACTCTCTTTCTCTGGACTTTTATTTTTGCCAGGGCAAACTTTTTTCCCAGGACTTGGCAAAGGAACTCATTCCCCAGACAGGCACTCCTGAATTAACACTAACACTAAATCTATTTAATAAACAGCCACAATATCTCATGGCATCTTAATCCCAAGGTTGTTTCTTCAGTTCTCCTGGGTTTTCCTCCACTCCAGCCCTATTTTCCTGGGAGCTGCTGTGAAGGGACAGGGGATTTGTGTGAGCTGAACCGTTTTTCCTCAGCTTTGGGCTTTAAGATGCTCTTTGTGGCAGGGTGACCCGCGCTGTGCGTGCACAGGCTTTTCTTCCACGAGGAGAAAACTCCGTGTATTTTCCCGAAGAGATTCCCTGATTAGGAGGATCAGAGAGAATCGTGCCTGAGGTGTGTGAGCTGGGGATGCAGTGCTGCTGATGCTGGGTCGGGATAAATCCCATTTCCATCTCCAGCTCGTGGATTAGGCGGGAGCAGCACGTGGAAAACGAGGCGGGCTCTGTGAGCGTTGCTCGCTCTTTCACAATCCCCTGGAAGCGAATTGAGTGCAGTTCCAGTCTGGGCACAACAAAGCGGAGCTGCAGATCAGAACCACATGTTGTGAGTGCTGCAGGCACCGAGTGAAACCTGATCTGCCGAGGTTTCCCTTAAATCTGCACTTTCTCATTTGGCTCTCATATTAAAGCTGTATTTCAGAGCTGTCCAACCCTCTCGAAAGATGATGAATAACAATAAAAACATTCACTGGAGGACTGTCATCATTTCCAAAGGAAGTGTAATAAATACTTTACGACAGGGCTTTTTTTTTTTTGCTTTTTTTTTTTCCCCTATGTACAGCCATAAACCAGTTTTAAGTTACAACTTATTAAGCCTCTAAACAATTAGAACTTGGCTGTGGGGAGGGTGCTGGGGCTGCTCCCCGGGGTTGGGGTTTGGATTTGGGGGATCTTGTTTTTCTCGTGCCTCAGTTTCCCCTTGTGCTGGTTGAGCTGTGGGTGCCGATGGTCTCTGAGGTGTCAGGGTGTAGATCAGGCTCTTGAAGCAGAGATTAGTGATGAACCAACATCTCCCAAGCTCTGTTCTTGTGCAGAAGGGAGCTGCCCTTTCCCTCAAGGCTCCCTGCGTGTGTCCCACCTTTATCTTGGTTAAAAAACAAGCAGCAGCTTTTTGGCAGCGCTGCCTTAACTGTTGGACTTGGAGATCTCAGAGATCTTTTCCAGCCTTAATGATTCCATGTTTGGCAGCATCAGTGAAGGAAATAACAATCCCAACACTGGTGCTGCTCCCAGGCATCGCCTCCATCGCCGTGGGAAGCGCTGGGCTTGGTGCAAAGCCCCTTTTCCCTCTCCAAAGCTTCAGCAGGAGAAAATCTGAGAGGAGCTGGGGATAACCCATCAGGAGACGTTCACATCTCCCTTTGTTGTGCCTTTTCTTCTGCTTTTGGCTTTACTGAAGGAGAATGAAAATGAAATAGGGCTCGTGGCCTGAGCACGGTGTCTTTGCAGCATCTCCCTGCTCCGAGCAGGAATCTGCAGGAAAAGTTGGATTTGAGCCTCTCCCCAGGTCAGTCCTTCCTTTGGCTGATGGCTGAGGAAGTTCTGGGATGGGCTGGGAGGTGCCTGGTGCCTGTGGTGGGCAGAGATGGACAGGGTGAGATCAGGGATGGGCGAGGATTTGGGATCATGCAGCAGCAAACATTGAAATTCTCATCTCGCTGTGTTTGCTGGGGGGTTTCCACAGCGGTTTTAGCTCTTCCCAGAGTGGCTGCTGTGCACAGCTGGCGTCAGACCAGACCCCAGCCTGCCTTTCCTGCATCCCAAATGCAGGGATGGAGGCAGTGCAGCTGCAATCCTGCCCCAGCTGCTTCCCCTTTCCCCTTTCCCCTTTCCCCTTT
>NC_031779.1:18624079-18650249 GCF_001522545.3 Parus major
CTTTTTCACTTGCAATTAATGCCACAAGCATTTCTCACGGAGCACTGGATGGTATTGGCAGGAGGGTTATTAAAAAGCAAAACAAAACCCAAACCCAGCTAACCTAAAACACATTAAATCCCAGCTATTTTATATTAAAGAGCATTTGCACTTTGCACGTGGAAGAATTTCTACTTGTGGGTCCAGAATATCTGCAAATGCTGCTCTTCAGGTGCATAAAATTAATATTTTTGCTGCTTTCCAAAGCTTGAAGAGCCCTCAAAGCTCTGCTGGGCTGTGGAGGTGTCTCAGAGTCACCCCAAAACAGAACCAGAGCATCACCAAGAACAGCCAGGTTTGCTCAGGGCTCCTTTGCTCTACAATCAAACATCAGAAAGCACAAAAAACCCTTCACAAAAATTGATTTCCAGCACCAACCAGAGTTATTGGGTGAATTCTTCCCAGCCAAGTCCAGGGGGACTCTGTGTATTTTGTTTTGCCTCGTTTCAGTGATGCAAATGGAGCCGAAGAAGAGCAGATTTATCAGGAATTCGGTTACTCAGTGTTTGTTTACTGCCTCCAAATGAGCCAATTCTTGTGCTCATTGAGATGTTATGCATAAGTAATTGATGGATTCTATGCATGGAGGCTGCTTTTAAATGCAAGGGCTTTTGGTGGCAGGAATTCAGATGAAAAGGGAGTGATTTGGGGGGTCCTGATGCTCTCCTGAGGTCAGCTCTGGGCTGAGCAGGGGTTCCTGCATCACCCCAGGGCTCAGAGGTGCCCCAAATTCTCACCCCAGGGCTCAGAGGTGCCCCAAATTCTCATCCCAGGGCTCAGAGGTGCCCCAAATTCTCACCCCAGGGCTCAGAGGTGCCCTGAATTCAGGGAAGATGCTCTGCAAGACCTTCACAGATCAAACTGCTGGGGCTGAGGAATAAAAGGTGAAGAGATGCAGGAGACAGGTTCAGGAATTAAGAGAGGATTTGGTATGAGTTAGCTACTTGTTCCATTTTATTGCAGTTTTAGCTACATTTTTGTAGTATTTTGAAAAGGTGACATGCAATCTGTATTTTATTATGATGATTATTATGGATAATTGCTGTTTTTCACGTGTTAACTTCTACATTTTTATTGGTCCAGCTCAGAACACCTGAGCTCTATCAGATACTTTTTAGTGGAACTTAAAATATACATTAAGTGGTTCTATAAGATACATTCTGCAGAATTCACATCCTGACAAACTTCACAAGATATATTTTACAGAGTTCTCACCTGAAATTCTCATCCATTCTTCATTGTTTTATTAACACTTGGTTTTCTTCATATCTTTGGTACAATGTTGTGCCAAGGACTCGTGCTAGCTCAAAGTTGTGCAGGCCTTCCAAAGAGCCATGGCCACGAGAAAAAAGCCATTTTCCAGCAAAGAGAGATGTCTGGAGCTGCAGAGATCTCCTCCTGCCCCCAGGGCTCGGAGGCTGGGCTGGGCAGGAGGGGAGAGGGGATGGAAAGGCTGAGCTGGAAGGGACAGGTGAGGGTGGAACTGCTCTGCCCTGGGAAGGAAAATGGTGCAGGGATGGCAGAGCCACTGTCCTGCTGCTCAGGAAGCACCCAAAATGTTCATTTTCCTTCCTCCCTCTGAGGCAGAGAGAAAGGTTTGGGTGCTGTGTTTATAGAGAGAGAGAGAGAAAAAGGGGGGGAAATCCAAAACACAGCCAAACAAATCCCTTTTTTTTTTTTTCTTCCACCTGGAGAAGAAAACTTCATTTACTTTTGCAGTATTTACAAGTTTCAAACCCATCAGCAGCACCTGGATGTGCCTCTCAGCTGCTCTCAGGTGTTTGGAAGTAGCATCATCCCCTGTCTGCATTTCCCTACAAACTCTGAATTTTGTGGAAGCTCAGGAGCAGTGAGCAGGGACTGATTGAAGAGATGAAATTCATTCATGGAGTTGATTTCAAGTTGATTTTAGGGCTGTGTGAAGTTCCCAGAAGTGTTTTGGGGAAGAGGCAGTGCTGGGCTGAGTGGGACTGAGCACAGGAGCAGCTCTGGGTGATGCTGGGGAGAGCTTTGGAATGAATTTTCCACAAATCCGTGTGGCTTGGAAATTCATTCTCTGCTAAAAGCCGATCCCGAGAAGGTCTCTGGGAGCAGAGTGAGGGGGAATTCTCTTGGAAATGCAGACTGATAGCAAAGGAATGTGATTTCCCTTGGGAGAGGGACTGGCTGCACATCAGGACAAAGCATTTCCGAGCCTGAGCTGTGCCCAGGTGTTGAGCCAGGTGTGACACTCCGAGCCCTGGCTCCAATTCATGCACGTGAAATCCAGAATTTTAGGTTTTATAGGGGAAAAAACCCCAAACCGAAACAACCAGCTCAGTACTCACCTGTTAATTTGGTTTTTTGCGCTGTGAAAATTAAATTTTGAGGGGTTTTGGGAATATCTGAGCCAGGGTTTCCAGGCTGGCAGCCGGGCAGGGAGGTGAGGATGGGGAAGGTGTTGAGGCAGAGGTGGGATCTGGAGCTCTCCATCTCCCGGCTGAGCGAGGATTCCTCCCCTCTATCCCTGCTGTGAGCTCCGGGTGTCTGTGTTTGTCATCCCAAACCAGGGCTGGGGGAACACGGTGGGGAATATCGGTGAAATCCAACATTTCTCAATGGCCTGTGCCATCTAGTGGCAAAGCAGGGCTGGAGCCGGGGCTGGGATTGCTGCTGGGAGCAGCTGGATTGCTGGGATCAGTCCTGGAATGCTGGGATCAGTCCTGGAATGCTGGGACAGTTCTGGATTGCTGGGATCAGTCCTGGAATGCTGGGAGAGTTCCAAATTGTTGGAACAGTTCTGGATTGCTGGGACAGTTCTGGATTGTTTGGATCAGTTCTGGATTGCTGGGACAGTTCTGGGTTGTTGGGATCAATCTGAATTGTTGGGACAGTTCTGAATTGTTGGGATTAGTCTGGGTTGCTGGGACAGTTCTGGATTGCTGGGACAGTTCTGGATTGTTGGGACAGTTCTGGGTTAGTCTGGGTTGTTGGGACAGTTCTGGATTGCTGGGACAGTTCTGGATTGCTGGGACAGTTCTGGGTTGTTGGGACAGTTCTGGATTGCTGGGACAGTTCTGGGTTGTTGGGACAGTTCTGGGTTGTTGGGATCAGTCTGGATTTTTAGGATCAGCCTGGGTTGTTGGGAGATGGGGCTGGGGAGCCCCCTGGGGCTGTGGGTGCTGCTCTGGGGTCTCCTGTGTTCACTGCAGGTGCTGCAGGATCAGGAGTGTGGCCTTTGCACCATTCCCTGGGTCTGGTTTTCCCTGATCTGAGGGGAGGGCTGGGAGCCAGGACCTGCTGGTGGCCGCCTGCTCCACGTCCTGCCCTGCTCTGAGGTGGGCTTTGGACACGTGCTGAGACAGGAAAGGGAAAAAGACTGAAATTTGACATTTTTACTGCACACCACAAGCTGGAATTTGTATCTGAGTGCCCTGCACAGGCAGCAGGATCTCCCAGCTGCCATTCCTGGGGTGCAGCTCGGCGTGGAGGGGACACTGTGGCACCTGGGGCTGGCAGCAGGTGACAAAGGAGGGTCCCTGGGGCAGGCTCAGGGTGGGCATCACCCACGGTGGGAGAACATCTAGGAGCTCTGCCAAGCTTTGAACTCAACTTTTCAACATCTCTGAGTTTGGGGATGTGATTGAAGCTTTAAGCAGAGCTTTGTGGGCACAGAGCAGGCTCTGCAGCCTGGCAGGGCAGCAGACACAGCCTCCAGGGTGTTCCCTGCTTTTCCCTCACCCCTCCAATCCCAGGGCAGGGATGGAGCTCCTGAGCTGGGCCATCCCCCACAAGCCCCACCTGGCCAGGTGCATCTTGCAATGTGCAAAGATTCCCAGTTTAATCCTTTTCCCTGTGTTCTCCTAGATATCATAAATCCTCTTTTATTTTATTTTTTGGGCAGCAGATGAGCACCTGAGGTGTGTGGCCAGCCAGGGGCTGCCCTTAAACCTCAAACACAAGGCTAAAACAGGTTGCTGAGTCTGAAACCCAAAAAAGAACCCGAAACAAACCATCCCATTAAGCTGGGTATTTACACTGCTATTTCCAAACTAATGCTCTCTGCTATTTACCAAGCCTAAACCACAATATTTTACCAAGTGCTCCAGAATCCAAGATTGCATTTTTGCAACTTCAAGTCAGTGGAAACTTTGCAGTTTATTTTTCCCTTTGGAAAGGAACCAATTCCTATTTTTATCAAGCTAAAAGCCCACAGAGTCACCCTTCAGGCTCCTGCGAGCAAACATTTCTTTTCCCCCCTTTGCACCGAAACTGCCAGGCCTCCCCCAAAAATCAAACAGTGAATTGCTACTTTGTGACCCCACTGCATGGAAATAGAAGTGGAAAATACCGTGGCAGGAACACAAGGATCTGTCAGTAAAGAAAACCAGGCAAACCATTAAAGCACATTTCATCTTGGGCTGCTGGAAATGAACTGATCTTTCTTAGAGGGCTGGATGAAAGAGGCTGGATTATCCCAGGTCTGAGTGCTCCCATTGTTTTGCTCCCTTCCTCCGGAGCATCCGGCGCTGGCTGCTCTTGGAGACAGGATGCTGGAGCAGGGAGAGAGGCTTTCATCTCCCACTGCGCTCTTGGTGCTCCTCTGAACGGGCCCAGTCTGTAAACTACAGTGAGAAAACATTTTGATAGGAGCTGATTTGTGTCCCCTGTCCTCAAAGGATCCCTTCAAGCCCATCAGCAATTTTCCCCCAAAGTTTTCTCCTGTTTTTAACCCCTCAGCTGCCCCCAGGAGCATCCCGTGCCCTTGCCCAGCTTTCTGTGCTTTAAAAGTGAAGTTTGCACCTTGCTGAGGCTAAAACTGTCCCAAAAATAGGACTTCAGGTGAGATAAAACCAGGCCTGCTGCTGGTGGCTCTGTGGCTGAGCCATGACCTCGTTGTCTGGCCAAAATCCTGGTCCTGCTGGGGATGTTGAGGCAGGATCCCATCCATAGCAGGGGCTTGTTGTCCAAATAGCAGGAACGTGGTGTAAAAGTGAATTAAATTTATTGGGAAAAGAGATTTCCAGCTGCAATCCTGCTCTAACCAGAGTCCCAATGGATGGAGCCCAGCACTCAGCCCTGCAAGCATTAATTAGCAGTAATGAGTGGGTCAGGTTATCATTTGTGTACCTGTCAGGAATCAGCCCTGTGCCCAGTGGGATGATGGTGATTTAGGGCCTGCCCTAAAGCCTCTGTGGCTGGAGGGAAATGTTCCAGCCCAGCCTCACTGCTCATAACTCCTCATTCTGGATGTGCAGAGGTGAGAATTCACTTTAAAAGATGAAGGCTCAGCAGCACACACAAACTTCAGCCTTTGATTTTCCCAAAGGATGGCTTAGGAGCACCAATCCCGTGGATATTTTGGTACATCCCAATCCAGTGGCTGCTCAGCTCATGAGCAGGTGGGAAAGAAAACCATGAGGGTTTTCCTTTAAGCCCTTCATCCCATGGAAACAGAGAATTTGTGGCCACATGCACTGGTGGAGCCTTTCCTGGTGATTCCTGAGCCTCCAGCATCCCGTGTTTCAGGCTACAGCACAGGAATTCTGTGCTTCCATCCAGCTTCACTCAGCAGCCTTCAGCTTTCTGCTCTAACACTTCTGCAAAAAAACCACCTTTGAAAAGCCTTCACGTGGCAGAATGTGGAGGTTTTGATACCTTGTGTGAGTTTTCAGCTGTGCATGTCCTTTCATGGAAGGCAGGCTGGTGGGCAGTGAATCCCACATTTATTCCTGCAGAGCTGTGGATCAGCTCACAGCACAAGCCTCGTGGAAATACAAGAACCTGACAAACTCGAGAGCCAAACAGCAGGGAGGCATCAGCCAACACCCAAATTCCCCTTTTGTGCCACCTGAGGATGGCAGGTGAGGGGTGGGAGCTGCTCCATCCCCACATGGCTCCAGGTGAGCTGCAGGAGCCTCTGCTCAGCCTGGGGGTATTTCAGGCTGCCTGAGGGGATGGAGGAGGGCAGGAGCTGGGATTGCTCCCAGCCAAGGGGAGGAAGGAGTTGATTTGTGGAGGGATCTGGGTTAGAAGGGACAAGGTGTGAGCCAGGGCTGTGTCCAAAGCCACTCCAGGGCTCTCAAAGCCTGGGGGAGCCCCTTAAGCCAAGATCAAACCAAAGGGGCTTTGCTTATGGACCCTTCCCATTCAAACCATGGAGCAAAGGGTCTCCAGCTCTCCTGGCTGCTCCCTGGGCTTAGGGAGCAGCAGGAGCCAAGGATGGGCTTTAAACGATGTGGATTTAGGGAAAAGCAGCTCTGAGCCTGCTGGGTCACCTTCAGGAGGTGCTGTGGTAGCAGCTGGAGTGTTTGTGCTGCCCGGGGTTTGTCCTGGGTGAAACTGGGCAGCTGTGGGTTTTACTGGGCACTTCTTGGGGGTCAGAAGGGTGCTGGAGAAAGGAGGGATATCCCTGGAAAGCACAGCAAAGGCCTCGCTGGTCCTGATTCGTGGTTTCTGGCTGGGTGTGGTGGTGCTCAGCCAAATCTTGGCTTGATGACCTTGCCAAGAGCAGCTGGGACTGCCCCTGGATATCTGGAATGTCCAAGGCCAGGCTGGATGGAGCTTGGAGCAGCCTGGGACAGTGGAAGGTGTCCTGCCCAAGGCAGGGGGTGGAACTGGGTGAGCTTTAAGGTCCCTTCCAACCCAAACCATTCTAGAATTCTATAAATCTTTAGAACCAAAACCAGGGATTTAGAAGTATTTAATATTTCTAAATATTCCTTCCACTTTAATCCATTTTCCCTGCCTTCTGCTGGCATCTCAGGTATTTCTCAGTGAACATACACAGAGAAACATTTAGTTAGGAAAAAAAAAATCCTGCTAATTACTCCATCATATTAAAAAGAAGAAGGAAAAAAAAAAAAGCCTAGCTGAGAAGTGATAAATTAATCATTAGCTTGAAAAGAAAGAGCCGTGTATATCCCACACATTTCCATACAGGTGGGAAACACTTTTTTTATTTTTCCATCTGGCCGGACAAACTGTTAAGGGTGGATGGAGGCCGGCAATTTAAACTGCACAAACAAAGGCGATTTCTCGGCTGTGTAAAACACACAGGGGAGCTCGGGGATACCAGGGGATTACTCCGAGTCGGAGGGAGGCGGCTGCAACAACAAAGAGTAAATTCACGGCGGGGTCCTGCCCCGCATGAGGTCATTTTCTGCTCATTAGTCCGCCTGTTGATGCAGCCCGAAGTGTGGGTGACAAATGTGACTGGGATTGCTGATTCAGGGCTGCTGGGACCCCGCTTTGTCCCTCTCTGGGAACGGGCTGTTAATTACCGCTAATTACACCCCGCGCGTTTCCCAGCCCGGGTCAGCGCTGGAACAGCCGGGCTGCGACAGTGAGGGATGGGGTTGGGTGATGGGGCTGCCTTGGGTGCTCCCATCCCACTGCACGGTGATCCCCAGCATCCAAATCCTCCTAAATTCCTCCTCAGGAAACCTGGCAGGGAAACCCTTCTGAGGTGGCTGTCCTTCATCCCACTGCACAGTGATCCCCAGCATCCAAAATCCAAATCATCCAAAATCCAATTCCAAATCATCCAAAATTCCTCCTCAGGAAACCTGGCATGGAAACGCCTTTGAGGTGTCCATCCCACTACATGGTGCTCCTGAGCATCCAAAATCCAAATCATCCAAAATTCCTCCTCAGGGAATTGGCATGGAAACTCTTTCAAGATGTCCTTGGTGCTCCCAAACATCCCAAACCCAAATCCTCCAAAATTCCTCCTCAGTGAACCTGGGATGGAAACGTTTCTGAGGTGTCCTTGGTGCTCCTGAGGATCCCAAATCCAAATTTTCCAAAATTCCTCCTCAGGGAAGCGTGGGACACTTTGGGTTGGAATCCCTTTGGAAGTGTCCAACGCTCTTCTGAAAGCCCCATCCAGCCTGGCCTCGTGTAAAACATCTCGGGGTTCTTTTCCTCAAGGTCGGGATTCTGACCTCTCTGAGCAACCCTTGCCAGTGTTTGCCACCTTCAGTGTAAAAATCTTCTGGAGCAATGCCAGGTGTGTTTCCCCACGGGGTTTTAGGAGTTCCAGGTGCCCCATGCTGCTCTTCCCGGTGCTGTAAATCCCCTGACTCACTCACAAGCTCTTCCTTTTGCTTTGTTTTGTTGGGCAGAATTGTTGAGACTTTTCTTGCCTCCATGGAAATGTTGCTGCTCCTTTCGGGGTGGTTTGAGGGGCCACAGGAAAGGTTTAAATCCCATCTTCCATCCCAGAGGTCCCAGAATGGGCTGTGCTTGTTTCTCAGGGGGGTTTGAGGTGTCGGGTACTTGGGTCTTCTTTTCAAAAGCCTCTTTAGATATTCAACCCTGTAAATTGTTCATTGCAAAAAATGCTTGTGCATGCGGTCAGAGGAGTCGCTAAAATACTTTCCTGTAATTCTTCTAGAAGAAAATGATTGTTTAAATCTGGGTCTTTTATTAGGAATTAGGGGGTAAAATCCTTAGACCATAAGTATTTCTTTTTTCCCCTTTTAAAACCAGTGCTGCATGTTAAATAAATCACATCATTCGTAGTGAATCATTGAAATAAGATAAACTTAGGGCAAGAAGGGGGCCTTTCATTCCCCTGAGTGGGAACAAGTGATGAAGCTTCTGACCTGAGAGGTTCCCAGCCCAGCTGAGAGTTTGCTCCATGCTGAGGAAGGAGTGGATGTGGGAAAAGCTTTTAACCTCGTGGATGCTGCTGGGGATTCAGCATTCCATGAGGATGCTCCAGCTTCTCAAACTCAGCAATTCCCAGCTGACAAATCCACCCAGAAGTTTTTCCCCTCCCATTTTGGTTCAGACAGATATAAAGATCTTTGGATTTTGAGCTGGGCTTTATCCAAACCTCAGGCTGTGAGGTGCAGGGATGGCTGGAGCAGAGTCTGCTTGGGATGGTCTGGATGTCACAGCAGCAGGGATGGATCACATCTCCCAGCCCTTAACACGGCATTTTGGAGCTGAAATGTTAATTTTCCACTCACTGGTCTGGATTCCTGGATTGTGTTCCCACCCTGAGAGCTGGCAGAGCTTCCCCCAGCTCCCTCTGGAGCACCCCAAGAGTGGAGCTGCAGGGAGGATGTTCCATCCCAGCCCGGCTTTTCCTGCTGCTCTGACAGGGGAGCAGCAGGGAATGCCAGGCTGTGGAGCAGGAAAAGGCTCCACTTCATTCTGCTCTATCCAGAAAGTTTGTTCACCCAGAAGCCCTTTTGGGGGAGCTACTTATTTTCTAATCCTGTGTTAATAAAGGAATGGCACAGAAGTCTGGGGATAATGAAAACAAACCGATTTCCTCACGCACCGAGCGCGCGAGGAAGCAGGGAAGGGTTTCAGCGACAAGGCAGGAAAAAGAGTTTATTTTAAGTAAAGATTACAAAAATAACCTACTGTCAAAGATGATGTGAAAACCATTAAATAGCAATTTAACGTAATTATAATCACGGGTGAGCTAAGGGCTATCTCACACAATTCCAATCAATCTTCCTGCCTGGATGTGTTATCCCGAGCCCTCACTCCTGACTCCAGCCCTGCTGCAGAGATGCTCTCTTTGGCATTCAATTCAATTCAATTTGGAATTCAGTTCCAAAACTGGATCAGAATCAGAGCCATTGAGACCCAGTGATGTTCTCCAAGGGCTGCTGGAGAAAGAACTCTCTGGGCTCTGCCTTTTCCAGCCCCAAGAGCCCTTTGGGAGCTCCTGACACCAGAGCGTGGCACGAGGTGGCACCGAACGAGGAGCAGATGGCACTGCCAGGCTTGGCTGTGCAGGAATTTTGTGGGCATGGTGGATCTTTATTTACTAAACTTTATTTACTAAACTGCCACTCCAAGGAGATTTACTAAAGGCGTTCTGAGGAATGGCACCGATCAGCCGGAGCAGGCCGTGCTCATCCCCACAAAGTGCTGCTGCTCCCAAGGAATGATGTTTGAGTGAGAAAATGAGGTGAAAAGTGGCTCCAGCAGTGGGAAAAGCCAGCCCTCGGCCCAGTGTGCCACCCAAAAGGGCACTGGAAGAACCTCCAGGCTGGGAATTGAGGGTGTGTGCTGGTGTTGGTGGGATCCTCGGCCAGGACCCGCTGTGGGAGGCACAGGCCTTGCTGCAGCATTTTGGTGTGAAACAAAGGCTCCTCTGCCAGCTGGGAGCGAAGAATCCAAAAAATCCATGAAACAAATCTCGGTAATTTAATTTAGAGCTGGTTCAAAGGGTTCTGTGAGCTCAGGAGGTCAATCAGAGACTCATTAACGGGGCTTGGCAGCAGTTTGGGCAGTGCAGGACCTGCACAGCCGTGCTGGGGAGCTGCTGGGACCATCCCATCCCATGATTTATATCCCAACAAGGATGAGAGGCTCAGCTCTGGCTGCTGCCAACAGCTTTGGACACGCTGGGAAGAGGTTGTGTGCCTCCTGTTCCCAGGAAAATCAGTGTCTGCAGCCTTCTCCTTCAACCTGGAAAAGCAAAGAGAGGCAGTGCTGGGCCAGAAGGGGTGCCTGGGTGTTTCCCCACCTCAGGTGGACATTTCTGAGTTGGACTTGAGGATCTTTGAGGTTTTCTGCATCCTCAAGGGTTCTCTGAGTCCATGATGGGTCTGTGGGAAGTGCAAAGCTTCTGCTCAAGGAGCTCTGAGCAGTTTCTCCTGCCTCCTCCCGAGCCAAGGAACCCTTCCCAACCCTCCACACTGGTACTTTCCAGCTCCAGCTCAGCCACAATGTTCTTTGGATCATGAGAAAAGCCTCTTGAAAAGGAAAAATGAGCAACAGAACCAAGGGGGAGATGCCCAGAACCGCTCTGGGCAGCCTCAGGGAGCTGGTTTCATCCCCAAGCAAAGGGGAGCTGGGGATTAGCTTTGTGTCACAGATTGTTCTGAGAGGGGGGGAAATGGACTAATTAATTGGATTTTCATTTGGAGAAGGGGTGGTGGTTGGAGAGCTCAAACTGCCTGATTACTGCCAGCACATTAATTTCTCCTGAAAATGCGGCTGCAGTTTATCCTGATCATATTCAACTCCAGGCAATGAAAATTCCTCTCGCTATTTGTCTTGGCTTCCCTCGCTGGTACAGCGTCTGCAAAAATCTGTCGTGCATGAAATGCTCCCCTCTCTTTTTGACAAGTTATTCCTTCTGCTGGCTAATTTTTCATTAAGAAAAATGCCAGGAACACCAGATACCCCGTCAGGCCTCCGTGAGGGCCGCGCACCGAGATTAAAGGCTGAGAAGTGTGGCTCTGCTGGCATTGCTTTGTATCCATTATTTTAATGGATTTGTTGGGGTTTTTTATTAAAAAAAAAAGCCTCCCAACCCCTTCCTGCACTCCTCAGCCCCGACAGCTGGAGTTTTTGCCTCAGTAAAACACAGGGATGGGGTGAAACGTGTGGTTTGTACAAGGCCGAGCTGTCACAGGCAGAATGTGGCTCTGGGTGCTGCTGCTGGAGGTTGAGGGGGACAATCAGTGAAATCAGGGCACAAAACCACAAAATTCAGCTTCCAGCCAAGACAAAAGGGGGCTGGGGATAAGGCAGCTTGGAAAAAGTGCAAGTTCCTGCACCCATCCCAAATAATCCTGGGTGTCCTGGGTGAAAAGGGAGCACAAGGGATGTGGAGCAGGGCACTGATGCCTCAAACAGGAGCAGAGATGCTCAGGAGGTTCAGTTTGAGGCTGACATCCCCCAAAACCCTGCAAGAGCTGGTGGGGTCTGAGGTCCCAGTGAGATGATGGGAGCTGGAGGAAGGATTTAGGGATGTGAGGCCTGGAGGATCTGAGGCTGGAAAAGCTGCAGTGAGAAAAGTCCCAGGTTTGGGTGGATAAATGGGGATTTTTCCAGTGCCCAGTGTCACAACCTGCTGGAGAAATGGCACTGGGTGGTGGCCATGTGTGCTTGGAGCAGCAAGACATTCCCTGGGATGTGCAGGAATGAGGAGCTGGGAAATGCTCCCAGGCACAGGATGGATCCCTGTGCATGGCCAGGAGCTGGGTTAGATGATCTTTGTGGATTTCTTCACCAACTTTTATGATTCTATGACATTTCATAATTCTAAAAGCGGTATTTAGGGTATTTTCATCATCCTCCTTACCCCTGCCACCTTCTGCTGTGCATTGTCGGCTTCCTGAGGCATAGGGGGAGCTTTTATAAAGGCATTAAATGTGATTTTAGAGCTGAAGTGGGCAGTTAAACGGAGCAGTGTCTGCCAGACAGATCGAGGCTCTGACAACAAAGCAGCAGTGGGTGAGAAAATCGGTGTTTTGGTACCCAAAATAACAATTTCCTTAAAGCACGGAGCAAACTCGGGGGTGCAGCTGCAGAAAAGGGCTCCCAAAACAGGGCTGGGTTTGGCACAGTCTCATTTCCATGGTAATTAATCGTGGCTTTGCACGAGGAGGAGCCGAGGCCAGGGGCTCCCCGGGGACCTCCCTGTCCCAGCACATTCCTGGGGAGCCCTTGGAGAGCAGGGAGGGAAGCAGAGCCCCCAAATAACTTCATTTCCTCCAGGACCATCCCCGACAGATGGGAGAAAATGGCTATAAAAAACCCCAATCCCAAGGTGGGAAAATATAATGAGCTATGGGCAAGGGGAAAAAATAAATGCTGAGGGATATTTATGCAGCATGGGGAGCAGACAGATCAAATCAGAAATTCCAATTAAGCCCATAATTTATTTCAACGGAAATAATAAAATTAGAGATGGGCCCAAAGCGGCGAATTTCCAATTGGGATCCCGATCCAAACGGCCTTTTTGGGATGTTCCACGTCGAGCAATCTCCATCCTGCGGTGATGGTGGACCTCCAAAAACCCAAATCCTCCAAAAATCCAAATGCTGGAACCCTCTTGGGTGAAGTAGCAGAATTCAAAGGGCATCATAAATGGAGATGGTGGGAGGAAGGAAAGCTTAAAAAAAATAAATCTCAAGAAGGAAGCTGCAAGAGGGGAGGATTCATTGGGAAATAGCATTTACACCCTGCCCACATGGGAATTAAAAGCAGGAATCAGCCCTGGGGAATGCCCAGTTCCCTTTGGCTTGGTTTGGCTCTTGATGTGAGGAATGAAAAGCCTGGCAAGAGCTGCTGGGGATTTATGGGAGGATGAGAGCGCAGCGTTTTTAACCCCATTTCAGCAGGATCCTGTATTGCAAACTCTTGTTATTAAAAAATCCTCAGCACTCAACCCAAGACTGCTCCAGGTCTCTATCACCATGTCCTGGGAGGCTCTGGTGTCACCCACCATGGCCTGGCCCCTGTCCCTGCATCCTGCCCGTGGCTGGGCTGTGATGGCACCACCAACCCCATCCTGCTGCCACTGCCTGGGAATTCCTGGAATTTCCATGGGAAAAGCCTTGTTTTTTCCTGGGAGTGACCCAAAAGATCGTCGTGTTAGTGGCTCTCTGCTGCTCATCATCATCATCCTCACCAAGAAGGGGATCTGTGGTTTCTCTCTGCCTGGGTCTGTGTTATGATGCTCTCTGGGACCCCATGACCAAGAACTCCACGCATGGAGCACTTGGCATAGAAGGATCCACCCAGGGGTCACCACCAGCAGCACCCAGAGCTCTTGTGCAGGTCACCCCCAGCCCCTCAGGACTGTCCCAGCTGCTGGGCTTCCCTTCCAAAGCCTTACAGCTCCTCAGGAGACCTCTGTTAGCATTTCATCCCATCCTTCCAGCGCTCGTCAGTCACCTTTTCCACCCCCTTTTATTTAACCCCCCTCTTTCAGCCAGGACATTTTCCAGCCCAGGCTTGTCGTGATTAGAAATGTGAATTTTCAGTGTTCTTCCCCTCCCTCTGCCCCGTGCAAACCCTCCATTTACAAAAATGGGGGGAACTATTTTAAACATGGAGATCAAAATGACACATTTTGACATGAGTTCAAAATGACCGGCTTAGATGTGTCACTTTTTGGCACAACCACCTCGTTTCTCAGCCAAGACTCGCAACTGAGACTTCTGCTCCTCTATTTTATTGATTTCTCTTTTATTTTATTTTACTTTTCTTCCACAAGCCCAAATAGCCACTTAACAAAAATAGATTTAACCCCTAAGAAGCTGCTCCAGATTCTTCCTTGGGGCTCGGGGTTTGTGCTAATGCAGAGGATTTCCCAACACTGTGGGAAATGGGATGGGGCACAGTGGGTGAAAAAGATGCTTTATTTTGGGAAACACAGGGAAAATGTGCACCCCTTACACCTCAGCAGCTTTTGGCACATGCTGTGCCAGTGTGGAGCTCCTGGGCGTTAAAGGCTTTGAATTTGGGAGAACATCCCAGAATCAGGGAATGATTTGGGTGGAAGGGACCTTTCCAGGTGATCCCATCTCACTGCAGTGGGCTGGGACAATTCCCAGCAGCTCTGGGTGGGCCTTGAGAGCAGGGGGAGATGCTGGGAAGTGCTGCTGGAAGTGCCTTTGGAATTTCAGGGGAAATGAAGTCCCTGTATTCCAGATTTTTGGCCACTTGGTGTCATCTCTCGTTCTATGGGGTTTCAACACCTCAGCCAGGTGATTTTGGGTTGTTTCCATTGTTTAATGCCGTTTTGGGAGGTTGGTTGTTCATCCTCTGGTTGAAGCAGGACTTAAAGGCACATCCAGATATGTCCAAGAGCCAGGAGGAGCCTGGTCTGACCCCACAGGAGCCTCAACCACCCAAAGGGTCTCATCCCAGCCCTGCCCCTCGGGGTGGGGCTGTGCCCTGGAATTGGGGGATCCAGGGGAATCCCAACCCCTCCATCCCCAGCACCCCCCAGACCAGGGCAGCGCTTCCTCCCCACCTTCATTTCTCCCAAACAGCAGCAGCATCACTCAAACAACCTCGTGTTTGCTCAGGTAATGATGATCTAGGCTCATTTATGCAAGATTATCCTTTTATCACATTTCCAGACTCATTTATGAGGCTCATGTTTTCCCCCCAAGGGCATCATCAAGTGAGTTAAGTTGTACTATTTGCCTCCCGCAGTGAACTGGCAGGAGCCTACTTCATTGACTGATGAGGGCTGCTGCCTCTGCCAAATAGGGGCTGTGTGATGGATATTTTACTTGTGAATATTAGAGCTGGAAATTAGCATGTTTATTGAGGTAGAATGTGTTTGTTTACATTCTGCTACCCATGGTATTACCTTTTATGACCTGAGTTATTTAGCTGAGGAGAAGCAGAAGCGCTCCCTTGGCTGGGGGAGGGGAGAGGGGGGATAGGGGGGAAAAAAAAGAGATTAATGAGCTACTAGATATCAAATTATGCTTTAAGTGAGTGACAGAGAGGCCTTGTTGGGAGCTGTCCCGTTCATGTCACCCGGGCTGGGGAACAGAGGGGTGGGAGGAGGAGACTTGGCTCGGTTTTACTCATTTTTGCCTATGGAAAAAGAAGTTTTCCAGGGCCTCTTGAGCAGCTGGATACCCGTTGGTGGGGATGGTGGATGGGAAGAGCTCAGTGTGCCAATCCTCACCCTGCAGCACTTCCCTTTTCCAGGCTCCTTCCCCATCCTTGATTCCATGGGGAGAGCCTGACCAGCACATTTTAGAGCAGAGGTGCTCTCTCCAGCCAGGGAGACACAGATCTTAGAGAAAGTGACCCTCTTTGTGCCAAATTTCCCTGAAATGCCGTTCCTTCCCTGCTTTAGGTGGCAGTGATTGTGTGAATTGCAGAGCTGGGGTCCCAGCCCACAGCCAGGAGGGTCTGCAAAATGCCACATTCCCAACTCCACGGAATGGAAGCTGTGAAGTGCTCACACATCAAGGGCTTGGGAATGCAGAAATATTCACATATTCAGAAATGCCTGCCTGGAGCAGGGAATGTGCCTGGACAAACGGGGCTGGGCACCCTGGGCTCCTGGGTTTGTGGAATTCCAGCCTGGCCCCAGCCCGTGTCAGGATTTAATTCCGTTTGCAAAGGTGCCTGCCAAGCTCTCTCACTTGGTGCAGCCTGCAGATGAAACGTGGCTTGTAGCAAGTCAAGGAAACGCTCTTTCTGGACTTTCAGCAAAATTTGGCTCGAATTTGTGTGGCCTTTAAAGATGTGAGCAGGAGAGAAAGGAATTAATGTGTCAGTGAAGGGCAAAGCTCCTCCTGCGCTGCCTCAGGAGCTGGGAAGGGCCAAGTGGGACTGGGAAATCCTCCAAAGTGCCAGCAGGCCCCATCTCTGCTCAGCCCCTGCGTGCTGGAGGACAGGCAGGTGACACTGGCAGTGCCAGCACTTGATGTGGCAGAGGAGGCAGCTCTGAGAGCAGCATCAGCAGCCCCTGCTCCGCTGGCCTCGCCGCCTCTCGGGCTGACACGG
The DNA here is from genome assembly GCF_001522545.3 of Parus major. Taxonomy (NCBI): domain Eukaryota; kingdom Metazoa; phylum Chordata; class Aves; order Passeriformes; family Paridae; genus Parus; species Parus major. The sequence goes on from NC_031779.1 coordinate 18,640,346, forward strand.
AGACAAAACGCCACTTCGCTCTTGCAATAGCTGGCAATAAAAATTACGATTGCCAATATCTGGGAGGCACCCGTGACTCGTAAGAGGAAGAGAATTAACAGCTTGAAAAATTGTTGGTGCTGGCAGAAAGCGGAGCTGTGAATGTTGGGATTATTTCCCCCGTGCCACGGCTGTCAGCAGGGGATGGTGCGGGTGGGATGTGCTGTGGGTGCCACAAGGAATCGTTTTCCTTCTCCCTCCTCCTCCTCATGGGTGTTGGGGTTGTTGGGAGTGTTCCAGAGGTGGCAGATGTAGCTGTGCACGGATCTGTGGGTGTGTAAATCAGCTCTCAGTGGTCGGGTCCAGGAGCATCCCCAGGTCACTTTTGTGAGCGCCACAAAGTCATTTCTTCCCGGCTTCTTGCCCAATTGCTGGGCCAAAACTTGGTTTTATCCTGAGTCTGTGTCTCTTCCTGCTCCCCTAAAGAGCTCTCAGTATTCCTTTGTCCATGTTCTTCCTCTCCTCGTCCTGCTCTTGGCCTTAAAACTCCCATGATGTCATAAATTCTTGGGGCTAATTGTGCGTTCTGCAGGAAATATTCCAAGGCAGCACTTTGCCCAATGGGCTAAAATACATTTGCATGAAGTGTTCATTGAGCAATTATGAATAACCTACAAGTTTTTAAAACAGCCTCTCTGTGGCTAATTTGAATGTTTGCTGCAAAGTGCAGCATTTGCTGAATTAATGAGTCATTACAGATATTTCACTGAGCTCTGGTGGCACTGCCTGCTGCTGCAGGAAGGGCTTTTTATTCTTCCGCTGCACCTGTACCGTTCCAGCGACATGCAATGCTTAATTTCTGCAAATTACTCCTACTAGAGCAATATGAAATATAACTAACTTGGGGGAAGGAGAGGTATACTTTAATTAAATCATCTTGCAATTAGTCCTTGAGTGATGAGGTAAAGGTGGTTTATCTCCGTGCAGCGGCACCAAAGCACCGAGGAGACGCACACAGAGGGAATTCCAGAATTTCCAGCGGCATTCCAGTGCCCCAGGAGAGCTGGAGAGGGACTTGGGATGGAGGGACAGGACACAGGGAATGGCTTCCCACTGCCAGAGGGCAGGGATGGATGGGATATTGGGAAGGAATTCCTCCTCGTGAGGGTGCTGAGGGCTGGGATGGAATTCCCAGAGAAGCTGTGGCTGCCCCTGGATCCCTGGGAGTGCCCAAGACCAGTCTGGATGGGGCTTGGAGCACCCTGGGACAGTGGGAGGTGACCCTGGCCATGGCAGGGGGGGCACTGGATGAACTTTAAGGTCCCTTCCAACCCAAAAATTCCATAATTTTATGATTTCATAATCAGATGAGTTGTTCAACAATTGGAGATTTCTTAAAAGCCTCCAAACAGCTCTTTGCTGCTGGCTTGGGATCCCCCATATTTCCAGCACTGATTCCATGAAAATTGTGGATTTCCTGGAAGTGCATTCTGATTCTATGGAATAATACCCAGAGAAATTAAAATATGCCATCAATCAGACACTTTGTGACGAGGAGGATGCACAATATTGAGTGTGGATTCTGGATTTGGTCCTTGGGATCTTCCCAGTTCCGAGATTCTGGCTCTGCTCCTCTTCCGCACTTTTGGGGATTTTTTTTTTGTCCTCGGGGAGCAGAGGGATGTCAGCCTCTCACACCAGCGTGGGTCTGCTGCTCCCCTTTGTCCCTTCCACGGTGACACACAGAAGGCAGAGATCCACCCAAAACCTCTCCTAGGTGGGACAGAGATTTCCCCACTCGTTTCCTTTGGGATTTTCCACTGGAGAAGGAGATGAATGGCCGAGTGCTTCCAAAGGCACAACTCCCCCAGCAGCATTTAGCAGGATGTAAAGTTCTCCTCGTGATTTATTGTCCCCAGTGTTTTAGACAGACAAAATATGCTGGCAGTCTGTCCTGGCTGACACTGCAAATCTTGTCTGGAGCACAGAGCCCTCCACAAGAGAGGAACATCTCTTGTTTGCAGACATCCAGGAGCCCCTTGGGAAGTCACTGGGAATTCCTCTGTTGGCAGATTCTATCCCAAATTGAAGAGCAAACGTTAAACAAAGACATGTGCAGGACAAACCTTCAGTCGCTGGTGTCTAGGTATAAAAGATAAATTTATTTTTTTAAGAAAGCCCCTAAGTGCAGTTTAGCAGCAGAACTTGAGATAAAATCGTCAGAGGCAAGGAAATTCAGCAGCAATTTTTTCCTTTCCTCTCAGCAACCTGAGCATTGCAAGAAGCGGTAGGATGCAACCCAGGGACGTGCACAGGGGTAGTTTCATGCAAAATGACACTTCTTGAAGTTTAGAAAACTGAGTTTATAACACCAGAACTTCAGGTTCTGATGAGCAGCACGTTCACAAACACACAGCCACGCAGAAACAAGCACTGGATTAAATTTTGGGCTTGTTTTGGGTTGCATAACAGCCTCAGTGTTACTTAAATGTGGGTGTTTAGTGTGTGGGTGCACGCTCCCGTGTGTGGGGGGTGTGTGTGTGTGTGCATTAATAGCAATTTGTGATAGATGCCTCTGGGGCCCAGGCATTCAATAAGAGAAAAAAAAAAGGAGTTTTTATGGGAGATAACATAACTGTTTGCAATTTGGCTATTCATTGTATCTTTGGCATTTTATGTACTGCATTAGCGGAGGCAATTTCATGCATATGGATATAATGCATTAAGTAGGAGCATTTAAATATAGTGAAACTAATTTTATGATGATTAGTTGAAGGAAAACATTGCATTGGTATCATCTATACAGGAGCCAATTTGCATGAAAATGCCCAAAGTTGCTATGCCAACATTTTCTGTGTTGCCGGTCGGGGTCGTCTCTGTGTCAAGACTTTGTATTAAAAATCGGTCTCCAGTGCCCGTGTCTTTTAATTCATTGCAAGCTGTAGGCCATTTGCTCACAAAGTGCTTGCAGTAAAACAAATGAATAGCTAAAATACTCATTTGCATGATTCCCATTTGAAAACGATTCCCCTGAAATTAAGGAAGCGTGCGACTCGGTTGCGAAGATGGATGGGCAGATGAGCCGTGCAATTAATATTTTTCGGCGTTCTCTTTTAAAGCCCTCCTAAGACTGGGAGCAGCACATGCTGCCTCCCAGACAAATTGGGTCCCGCAACAGTTCCAGGGCTGCCATGGCAGCAGCTTGTTCCCACTCTCTCCCCTTTATTGTCTCACTTACATTATGCAGTAATTAAAACTATTTACCATTCCTACTTATCTGCCATCTGCTGCCACCCAAGTTTGCTCTCCTTTATAAAGCCATCTTGGAGGAGAGGATCCGAGTCAAGGACAGCGAGGGGGAGGGAGGAGATGCTCCTGTTTTTATTAATAGGTAGCGGACCAGGACGAGGTTGAGCGCCGTAAACAACTGGGTGCTTCCACAGAAAGTGGAATTTTCTGGGATTTACATCTGGCCACCGTCACAGGGAGAGGTTTTTTCGCGGTGCAAACACGGAGCCGCTCCTGTTTTTACACCAGGATGGTGCTGACGGCTCATTCACCCCTCAGCCAAACCCGGAGTGGGGGGAGATGAAGGGTTTGGGTTGGAATTTTGGCAGCAGATCCGTGCGCGGGAGCTCGGCTCCTGCAGGATGCGACCCCCGATCGCGGCACTCGAGGTCAAACTATTGGAGAAACGGGATGAAAATGCCCAGAGATCTCCAGAGCTGAGGGAAATCGCTCAGGGAAGAGCCAGAAGAGCGTAAATCTCGGCTGGGGTGGGGACAGGAGTGATGAGAGCCAGGTAAAGGCTGCGGGAGCCGGGCCTCGCAGGCAGATTTAGGGATGGCACGACGTGCCCAGCACGGCTCTTCCCCAGCCGAATGGGCCAATAAAGCAGCTCCCAGGGTGCTGCCGGTAATAAAAAGTGAAGAAGCCGGCAATTACTGCCGCCCTCCTCGCGTAATTCATGCTCCAGATTATTTACAGTGACTCTAAAATTTTTTTAAAAAAAAAAAACCGGTTGTTTTAATTGCCTTTTTCTGCCGTGGGGATGCCAGAGAGGGAGAGCGGCACAAAAACCACGGACCAGCACATCTGGAAGTCCAGGTCTGGTCACGGTAGTTGGGAACAGTTCAGAAAAACACGTAACTTTGCTTAAAAAAAATGCTTTTTAGCATTTTTTCATTGTATATTCTCCTTTATTGCAGCTCTGGCAGGCTGAGTTCCAGCTCACAAACCCAGCCATGGCACACAGGACTCTGGCTGAGCTGGGATTTTTCTTAGAAAGCCGTGGCAGTTCCATGAGTTTTCCATCGTTCGACTGCAATTGATTTTCTCAGTGCTCTTTTTTTTTTTGATATATAAACACTCAGGTCTGGATTTCAACTCTTTTTCACAGCAGTTTTTGCCACCATCTCCTGGTCTGATGAAAACATCAAGGGAAAGGAGGGGGAGAAAATGTTTAGTTCTGGGTTTGGGTTTTTAACCATCGGGGATTGTCGGTGTGAAGCACCATCCAAGAAAGTCTGGCAGAAATAGTCCCAAATCTACAAAAATATGCAAGAGGGAGAAAATGCTGCACTGGTGTTACAAACAATGCTGGCAAACGCTGCTGGGGTGGCTCATTCAGCGCCCCAGAGATTCCCTCCTGCCCACATCTGGAAGGTTTTAGGGGTTAGGTGAGAACCCACATCCAGTTTTTCAGCGCTTGGTGCAGATCTCTCAAACGCAGCCCAGTCATTTCCCAAGCCATTAAATTCCTTTGTCACCGTGCAAATACTTTTCATTCCTTGCCGAGTACAGTAGAGGGGGAATTGTTGTGACAGATTATTTACAGACACACGGATGAAATCTAAAAACACAGGGCTTTTTCTGGTCCTTTTTGGTGGCCACACTGGACACCAAGAGATTGGAGCATCTCAGGCACATCCCAGTTCATCCCAGTTCATGCCAGCAGGATGGGACCACCCTGCTCTCCTCATTGCTGCTGAACCTCATCCAGATATGGCTGAGATCCATAGGAGGGAGGAATTTGGCCCCACAATGGTGTAATTTGCTTTTTGTTTGGTGTTGGGCTCCTCCTCACAGCCGTGGTGAGGTTGGGTTCCTAAAGGTTGAGTGAAATCTCTGAAAATCTTAAATATGCCCTTCATAAAAGTTGAAAAGCTGGCTGAGTTTTCTTTATGCCATCCAGCATCCCATCCCTTTTAGTAAATGATTTTGCATCACAACCCCACCAAAAAAAAAATATATATATATATATAAAATTACCATAGAGATCCCATTTAAGGCAAGGGGGGAGAAAAAAAATAATGTAAAAGGAAATATTTTAGGTAGGAGTTGAACAGCAAATGCTTTTTTGGTCTCTGTGGGGAGTAATGATCCACAACAAGGACACAATTCTATATGCATGTAATATTATCACATGCTTCAAAAAGCTTTTAAATCACATAAATGCAGTTATGGACCATTGTACAAAATAAACATTCCACTTGTGTTTAGGCTGTTTTTAGTTCTTTGATCTAAAGCGATGCTTGCAGATTTTATTGCTTTGTAAATTAAAGCAGCTTTGATTTGATTGAACTAAATTAATAAGGCTTCTGCCTTGTTGCAAGATAACAACTACAGTATATTTTGGCTGCACTGCACGTAAGGAAACTGCAGTCTGTAACAATTCCACTGAAGCTTTGTGGAGGATTTCAATACCTATTTTAATTAAAACAAAAGCCACTAATGTGTTCCTTAAAGAGAAAAAAAAAAACCTTAAAAGTCCTTTTAAATCTATTTTAATATGTCTTAAGGACTCAAAGATAAATGACAGGAGAGCTGGGCTCTGACAAGGGACTTTTTCTCTGCCTTTTGAATTTGCTTCTCGCACATCTAAGGCGTGGCTCCTTTAGGATAATAATTCATGGAATCCTGGAGTGGTTTGGGACCTTAAAGCCCATCCCATTCCACCCCTGCCATGGGCAGAGACACCTCCCACTATCCCAGGCTGTTCCAAGCCACTCCAACCTGGCCCTGGACACTCCAGCAGGGACATGTGGTCAGGTGGGCTCTGACCATGCCAGGAGGGTCCTCAGCCCACTTTAACCCATGTGAAATGACATTTTCTAGCCAATTTCTCCTCTCTGGGGCTTTCCAGCACCTTTCAGATACCCTGAAGAGGCTCCCATAGCTCGCAGGAAGGTTTGGGACGTGGACATTCCTGGTTCAAACCATCTGATAATTTCAAGGAAGCTCTTTGCTGCCTGTGGCTCTCCTTGGGAAGTTCCCTTCCCTTGGGATGTTTGAAACCAGAACTGCTTTTTGCTCAATTTCATTCCTCCCACTGCCCCCACCAAGAAAAGCCTTCAACAAAAGCTGCTCTTTGAAATCTCTAACAATAAAAAAAAAAAAAAGCCAGTGCCAAAAAAACCGAGCTGCCGCATCCTGACCACAGGGAAGAAGTGGAAGAACAATTTCCAGCAGGGAAAAACCAGGAGCAAAGGCACTGTGCCATTCCACTGGTGGGCATCCCCACATGCCCCATCCCTGGAAGTGTCCAAAATCAGGTTGGATGGGGCTTGAAGGAACCTGGGATAGTGGAAAGTGTCCCTTTAATATTCTTTCCAACTAAACCTTCCTGGGATTCTGGGATCTGGGGGGGTTCCCAGACACAACTGCAGCTGGGAGGGCTCAAGCCTCGGCTCTCCCTGCACATCTCCAGGCCTCTGGAATGGAAACTGCCAAAGGAAGTGTAAAAGCTCCCTCAAAATCTCTGTAGCCCCACTCCTGCAGCCCCTGGCTCAACACTGCCGTGCTCAGCACCCTGGGGTGGTGGGATCCCCACACAGGGTGAAGGGACAGTGTTTGCTCATGGGCTCCATCCCTTTCATCCCACAAACTCAGATCCACCCAACTCCCCTCCTTCACCACCTGGCTGGATCTGCCCCACACAGCAGTGCTGGGCTGTTTCCCAGGCTTTTTCCTGACTGGGTTGGAAGGATAGATTTGTTGTCCCAACCTTTGCCTGGGCAGGTGAGTTCTGCTGCTGATGCTGAGCCCCTGCTCACCATCCCCTGACAATCCTCATGTCTCTGCCATCAGCTCAGCAGTGGGATGGAAAAATCCCCCCAGGCTCATCTCCCCCAGCAGCAGCCCCAGCTCTCCATCCTTCCCCTCCTTCTTCTTACTCTTTTCATAAATAATTTTAATATAGTCCAGAGTGGCTCAAAACAGGAAACTCTGCTGTTTTAGTTTGGTCTGGAGTCAATTTTCCTAATCCCTGCGGTGGAGTTGCTAAGTTACCCTATCCCAAGGCCCTCGCTGCTGTTTTCATGTGGAAAAAAAATAATAATAATCATCTAAAAAAAAAAAAAAAAATCAAAAATCTGTTCTTGACTAAAGTGGTGGAGTTTGGGAAAGCTGCGGCTCGTTACCGCGCCAAGGGCCCGGCACAAGGAGCCTTTGCAGAGCTGTCCCTCAGAAATCCTGTTTGAAACCCAGCCCTGGAAAAGCAAAGTCCTCGGCGGCTTCAGCGAGGTCAGGAGGGTCAGACACGAGATGAAATGAAAGACAAACAGTGGCCTTGGAAAGCTTTCCCTGCCATCTCCTCGGGCGTAATGAGCCCTGGCTGCGCGCTTGGAAGGAGGCCAAACATTCATTTACCACAAATCTTCTGTAAATGATTACATTACCTTACATTAGTTTCTGTAGTACCCCCAACTGTTCCTTCCAAAGCAAGTTAAGCAGAAGGAAAGCTGCCACTTCCCTGTAATTATTCTCCCTTGGCCATCGGGCCACGCTCCTCCCGTGCCTCCTGCCCGGAGGTGTGGGACATGGGGACAAATCTGCCTTCCCGTGGTGCCTTCTGCTGCCTTGGATGAAGGAACAGTGGTTCCCACCATGGGATGGAGAGGGTGGAGAGCAGAGATGATGCTGGAGGTGCAGAATCTCCCCAAAAATTGCAGCTGGGAACAGGAGCAGGTCATAATCATGGAATGGGAAGGGACCTTAAAGCTCATCTCGTTCCAACCCCTGCCATGGGTAGGGACACCCTGCACTATTTCAGGATGCTCAGAGTTTCTGCACACCAGGGGTGATGGGGTGTCCTTTTGCTCCTGGGGTCTCCTTGGCTGCTGGGGTTGAAGTTTGGACCTCAGCAGCGTGACCTGGCTCACAGTGGGGAGCCGTGACATCCCTGACCCTGCTGCACTCCAGGCAGGGCAAAAGTCTCAGAGAACTCCATGGCCTGCAAGCTCCAAACGTGGTGACATCCCAAGATCCACAGCCTGGAAGTTTTAGAGAAACCTCATCTCTCCCTAAGAAATTCCTCCCTTCTCCCACTCCACCTCCTCCTTTCCCTGCAGCAAAACCACTTGGCACAGCCGCTCCTCTCTCCACACCGATCCCCCGAGCTCCCTCCTCTGCTGGGCCGCTTTGTCCAAGCCGTGTTTGCCTTCTGGGGCTCCTTTTTCCAGTCCAGCCATGTGCCTGTGAGTGATGAAAGAGCAACTGGGCCCTTCAGCCGGGTGCAAACTCACGCTCTGCTGGTGTGAACTACTTCTCCTTGATGGGATTGACAACCACACGGTGATTTCTCCCCTCTCCACTCCTCCTCACATGACAGATTCCTGTGGCTTGCAGTACAGGGCCCGTTTATTTATTTTCTCCCGGCCCTACATGTGCAGCCCATGTTGCAGAGAGGCAGAGTGATCCCTATCCTGACAGTTTTCCATCTCTCCAAGGCACAGGAAATAGCATTGCTTCGCCTGCCAGGGCTGGAGTTACGCTGGAGGCTGGAGCTGGGGGTGGTTTGGTGCTCCAAAAACCCTTGGGAAGATGTTTTGGTGCTCAAAAAACCCTTGGGAAGATGTTTTGAGATGAGCAGCAAACTAAAAACAACCCCTGGGACTCAATTCTTTCTTCAATTTAAACCAGGGAGCACCAGAGCTTTCTGTCAGTCCCAGGTGTGCTCCCCTCCCTGTGTCCTCCCTTCCTTCTTCCAGCCTTTTCCCGAGGCCTTCTGCTAATCTGCCATTTGTTATTGATTTTATTTAAGCTGCAGCAGTTTGTTATTATTATTAATTCCAGGCACATTTTTAACAGCACTAATAGGCTGGAAGAGAGAAGCGCTCTCATTTGCACACACCTTCTCTCTGGAGGTGATTTAAGTCCATCCATCTCCCCAGGACAGAAAAAAAGAAATGGGAAAGGGAGATAAAGGCTGCTAAGGGTGGGTTTAAAGTGCTGAGGGGGTGAGAGGTGACACCAGGAGTTGTTTAATGATCATCCTGTGCCATCACAGGTGATCAGGGAATCTGCCTTATGGGAACCCAGGAAAGTGATGCTGATCCTGCAGCTCCTCCCCTTTAGACACGCAGCCCAATTAGCCAAATATTGTCTTAAAATGTTGTTATTTGGCCACAGGTTGGCAGCTTGCTCTGGAGCTTGTGCTGAAATCCAGAGGTTCATCCGAGGGAGGAGAGGTGGAGGGAGCGCTCATCTGTGACCCTGCCACTGCTGTTTGCTGCTCACACCATGAGAGGATTTTCCCAGGAAGGGAGAATTTATTAATGGGAATTTTGGAGTAAGTAACTCCTGGATTATGCTTGGCAAGCGCTGCCTTGCTTGGAGACACTGAGCACCCCCAAATCTCGAGGCTGCCCTTGGAATCCTGTGGGGAAAACCTGTGGGGTTTTTTGTTGGCATCTCCCCCTTCACCTCCTGGAGCAGAGGAGCCTTTTCCAGGGATGAGGGAAGGTCACTGCTGTCTGTGAGAGGCCTGGTGTGGGCAGGAGCTGGTCCCAGTGCCATCATCACTATCGATGCCATCATTCTATCAATGCCATTATTCCATCAATGCCATCACTCCCATAGACACCATCATTCTATCAATGCCATCATTCCATGGATGCCATCATTCCACTGATGCCATCATTCC
>NC_031779.1:18650846-18672535 GCF_001522545.3 Parus major
TTCCCATGGATGCCATCATTCCATCGATGCCATCATTCCATCGCCTCCAGGCACGCAGCTCCACTGTCCCTCTGGGCCTGCAGGAGATGGAAGCAATCAGAATAACAGTGGGACACGAGCCGTGTGCAGGAAACAATTCTGAGGCATCACAAAGGGGCCCCGGCTCCATCCGAAGTTGCTGCTTCCAGGAAGTTTGCCTTTTGTTTGATCTATTTTGCGCATCCCTATTAAATAACTAATTATTTAACATCTTTTAAAGCTTTGCTATATATTACAGCAGGCAGGACACAAATGGCTGCTTTTAATAATATAAAAGCCCATTAGCTTCATTTACTGTTAATGTTAAAATAAACATGAGGCAATTTAGATATACTATTCCAATTTCACGGAAACTTTGATGTTTTTCTTCTCCACTCACATAATTAAGGGAAAAAACTACTAATGATATTAAGTTTGTACAGTGTTAATGACAGAAACAAGCTGCAGTAGAAATTGCAGCCATTAATATGGAAAAATAAAATATTTAACACGGGAGATAAATGAAAGCAATTTTAATAAAGCAAAATGAAGAAAATTAATTTTAGAAACTTTCAGCATTCTTAAAACGCTCTTGGTTTGTGACACGTTTTGTGTGGTTTTCTGGTCAGGATTATTTATGATTCTTTTTAATACCTACCTGTTTTCTTTTTCTCTCTTCCCATTGTTTTCTCCAAAGGTTGAATTCTGTCCTGATTTACGCCCCATAACCTGGCAGCAGCTCAAGGTGGGTTCATCCCTAGGAGAGGCTTTATCACAGCTTTTTTTTTGGGGGGGAAGCAGGAGAATTTCTGGCATTTCAAACCCCCAAAGGCCATCTGGGGATGCAGGGTGGTGCTGCCTCCTCAGGATGGGGCTCATCCAGGTGGCACCAGCAGGGACACGCAGCATTCCAAGGGAATGTGGCAGGTTTGTGGCTCTGGGAGGGAACAAGGTAGCGTTGAGGGGGGTGAAGCTGAGCCTCAGGGGCACAGAGAGCAGCTACAGGGGCTCTGCTGCAGCAGGATCTGGGCTGAGACCAGCACAGTGTGGAAATCTGAGTCCTGGGAGCAGCCTGGAGCTTGGGCAGATGCCAAAGGGGTTCTGTGGTCAGGACAGGAATAACCTGTGGGGTGCAGCAGCCGACACCAGCCTGTGATCCCACTCCCATGGGCTCTGCTGCCACCGAACCAGAGCAGTGAGGAACATCCCTGCAGCTCCCCATTAAACCTGCTTCCCGCAGGAGACGGGCAGGGAGGGCTCAGACCCAAGCAGAGAAGCTCTTCCTTCGTGGCTCAGCCATCATCCCACTCATTTTGGAGCCCCTAAAGCAAATCCATTCCCAATAACAGTCCATTCCCACATTTCCAAACCTTGGAGGGAGGACAGTTGACACCCCTGTACATTTCATCCTCTCTGCTGCCTCTTCCACACCATCAGCTCCGTCACTAACATGTGGCAGCCTTTGCCAGCAACCCATTTTTAGTAACAGCTCGGTGATTTCTTTTATTCTGATGCATTTATTTACAGGAAATGATTAATTAAAGGAATTCTTTTCATTGCCATTAATTGTTTTGCAGACAACCCGACGAGATAATCATCACATGCTGGCAATCACTTGCCATCAATTATCCCCACGCTGCTGCTGTCAGTGGATCACAGCCCCTACCTGGTGGGAGTCACTGCTGGTGCCACCGAGGCATTTGCCAGTAATGTAGGACTGGGGAGGATGGGAAACAGCTTCCAGACAGGCTCTGAGATTGATATGCAAGCCAAAGGGAAATGCATTAAACTATTTAACTGCCTGGAAATCCAGCCTAATGAACATCCAAAGGTATCTTATTACTAGTTCACTGTAGCTTGCCTTTATTTATTTGTTAGCGTTTAAATTTTGTTCCAATTAGTTCTTGTGTTGGGAACTCTCTTGCTGCAGGGGTGGGTCCTGCTGAAGACCCTCAAATCTGTGTTTGCTCAAGTCTGTGGGAGTGGGAAGGGAGAGGGATAAGGGATGGCAGACAGGGATCAGCCAGGTGGAGGATCATGGCAGCACTGACAGGGACCTGGCGTTGTGAAATTTGGGTGGCCCTGGATGAGCTCTCCTGTCCTGCTTCCCTCAGCCACCATTTCCCCACCCCATCGCCACCTGAGCCAGGGCTCGTCACCACCTCCACTCCCCTTTCCCAAATCACAGAATCCTGAAATGGTTTGGGTTGGAAAGGACATTAAAAATCATCTTGTTCCACCCCCTGCCATGGGCAGGACACCTTCCACTATCCCAGGCTGCTCCAAGCCCCATCCAACCTGGCCTGGGACATTCCAGGGATCCAGGGGCAGCCCCAGCTGCTCTGGGCACCCTGTGCCAGGGCCTCCCCACCCTCACAGGGAAGGATTTCTTCACAAAATCTAATCAAAACCTACCCTCTGGCAATCTGAACCCACAGCCCCTTGTCCTGTCACTCCAGTCCCTAATGAATTGTCCCTCTCCAGCTTCCCTGTAGATCCTGGCAGGAGCTGTGGGGTCTCCACAAAACCTTCCCTTCTCCAGATGAGCAGCCCCAACTCTCCCAGCTGTCTCCAAAAGGAGGTGCCCTGATCCACCTCATGGCCTCCTCTGGAATTGCTCCAACATTTCCATGTCCATCTTTTATTGGCAGCACCAGAAGTCAGCAGTGCTGTTCTGCTGGCGCTTCCCACCCTCACCTGGTGGATGTTTTAGGAAAAACCCCAAAAGCTTCCTCCCACTCCACCCAGGGCTGTGTGTGTGTGTCCCCAGCGAGGTGTGGGGAGCACTGGGGAGCTGTGGTGGCCTCCTGCTCTCCCTGGGAAGAACAAGGCACCCAGTGAGCAGAGATTTTGGGAAACTGGACCAACACGCTCAGCAATGCCTGAGCTTCTCAAACATGCCAGAAGGACATTAAATGGAATGTATTCAGTGCTAAGAATTATGGTATCTTTAGAACCGAAAGTGTATAATTAAATTATAACATCTGAGATTGGAATTGCTTTCTCACTTGTAGGGGGAAAAAAATAAGACATTTTAATAACATGTCATAAGTTTTACAGTTATTGGATTTTCAAATTGTTTACAAAAGCAATATTGTTCAATTGCATTGTTGTTTTGTTGGGTTTTTTTTTTCCTTAAGTCTTTTGATAAAAAGAATGAACTAACAATAATGTTCCCAGGAGGTAGAACAAAATTGCATTTCACTTTTGTTATTTGTTTAATTATCCATTTAGCCAGTCAGTATATAAAACTCATTTTCAGCAGATTCTTCCTCAAAGTCTCTGGCTCCAGCTGTAACTGCAAAGAGCTTTCAACTTTTATTTAACATTAATAACCCAAGGAAATCCTGGTGTTCAGGTGCTGCAGCACCTTGCCTGTCATTCCAGGGAAATGGGTAGGAGACAACATCAGGCTGGTAATTCCCAGTTTTTAGGATTGGAGGGGAACACTGGCTCGTTGTGTCCTGTTTATTTTCAATAGGGAACCACTGGGGACTCCTAAAAATCAACAATCCCTGGTGGTTTTGCAAATTTTGAGCAGTTTGAGGGGGCTGTGACCTCTCATTCTAAGCCTGATGGGATTCTTTTCCTGGATCTTGCTCCAGGAGAGGGATTCTGCTGGCTGTGACCTGGCTGAGGTTCACATTTGAAAGGTGACTTGTGTTGGGACAGGAGCTGCTCCCGTGGCAGGTTTGGCTGCTTGTGTCTTGGTTTTGAGGAGATTTAATTAATTCATTTAATCAACAGCTTTCTGCCTCCATCAAAATGTCTGTATCTCTATAAAACCATTGGTTTCAGCAACCTTTAAACCCATGATTTGCTTGGCAAGGAGAAGTTTGGCATAGCTGCAGTCCCACCAAAGCACTCAGTGGTTCATCCGTGCAGATGCTCTGGTGGAAGCTGTTCCTGTTCATGGCAGGAGGTTGGACCAGATGACCTTGAAAGGTCCCTTCCAACCCAAACCATCCTGTGATTCTATGATTTATGGTTCTGTGATTTTGTGATTCTGTGATTTTGTGATTTTATGACTCTGTTTCTATGATTAGCAAAGCCTGCACGACACTTCTGCTGGTGTTTTCTCTCCTCTTTCAGCATCACCTTCCAGAGGCTGATTCCTGCTGTGTTTGAAGCACAAATGGTGATATTTGGGATCATCTTCCAGCCTCTCCCGATAGCAGGGAGCTATTTCCAGGCAGCAGCAGGATCCCACCCATTCCTGGGAGCTTTTCAGGACACCCCAGTGATAAAACTTTGTTTTTTGGGACTTATGACCACATAACCCCCCCACAGCAACACCTGATCTGGAGACTCTGGGGAAAACAAAAAGAGGTGTAAAACAAAGCCACCTTCTTTCCCGGCCTGCATCCGTGGGATGAGGCAAAAGAAGGATCTATTCCATCCCTCTGGATGAACAGAGCTCTGCTCCTCCTGCCAGCACATATCGGCTGTTAAATGCTTACCCAGCAGCGGGAGGAGGGTTATTAGGAGCAGTGAATTCCTTTGATAAGTTCTCAGGTCATAAAGATGTTTGACTCCTCATTTGCACGTTCCTCTTGGAATCGATCAAAGCGGAAAAGCTGGAGGGTAAAAATCGATAAGGGAGAGCGGGTGTGTGGGAAGATGTATGGATAGAGCTGGGCAGGGGCAGGGCAATCAGTTATTGCGCTAATTGATGGCGGGATGATAACTCAGAATTGATCAGGGGCTGCCTGAGCTGATACAACTCAGTGGCTCCAGAATCCTGCTCTGGAGATCTCACAGAGGGATGCTCAGATCAGCTGTTCCCAACCCGCTCAGCTGCAGGGGTAAAGTAAAATGAGCCTGGTTCTGGGTTAGATCCCTCAAAAAGGAGGACTCTGCTAATCAGTGCTCGCATATTCCAGCAGATTTCCACTGCCCACTCCATGCTGGCTTGGATCCTGGGGCTGTTGCTGTATCCAGGTATCCCCCACTTTCTCCACTGAGGGTTTAGAGCAACCTCTGCCTCCCACCAGAGCACCACAGGACATCAAGGATAGAAAATTCTCCCTCCTGACACCTTTGTGGGCTGGAATTGGCTCTGTCCAAAGGAGAGAGGAGACTGAGGCACGGGCACAGTGAAGTACCCGAGTCTCATCCAGAGGATGGAGAAGAGCTGGTTGCTTCTGAACCTTGCAAGAGGAGGTCAGAGATCAGGAGACCAGCTGTGCACCAAAGCTGTTCCCATTTTCTGCAGAGTGTTCACAACTGCTGTGGGATGAGGCAGGAATCCTCCTGCCCCAGGCTGCTCTGGAAGGCACAGGTTTGACATTCCCAGTATTTCTGGATGAAACAGAGCTTGAACACCAGAGGAAAGCCTACAGAACCCTTTTTTTGGAAGGTATGCAATTGGATAAACCAGATCCAATCCTCCTGCTTGTGTCCTCCAGGTGGGAATTCCCGTTTTCTATGGCAAACTCTGCTCCAATTCCCCTCCCATGCAGTTCCTTGAAACAAGTCATACTTTGGGGATAATTTCAGGAAGATCTGCCCTGAAGCTGGATGGGAGGAAGGTCCAAGCCACCTCCATTGCAAAGCTCCAGCAGTGACCCCACAACAGGAACACCAGTGCCAGACAACTTCCAGCACTGGGAATTCTGAAGACCAGGTAAGAAAAACACATCCAAGAGAGATTAAACAAGGATCAGCCCCGGGGCAGTGGGGTGGCAGGTGACCAGGCAAGATCCTTCCAGTCCTCTGCCTCTTCCTTGGCTACAGGGAGCTGCCCAAAAAGGGGCTCTGCCGGTGCCCAGGTACCTTGGGCTTTTCGCTGCCCTGCAGCCAAGGAAAGGAAAGGAAAAACAAATTTCTTGGTAACAGCTGTGTTTCCTTAACAAACAACTGTTCCCTTAAAACATCCAGGATGACGAGTTGACAGTAATGAAGTAACATCTGTCCAATCAGTGCACTTTTTGGCAGCTCTGGAGCCTCTGAGTGAACATTCCCTAATGTTCACCAGACACTTGCAGCACCTGCTCTGCACCCCCAGCCTCTTAGGCTGCCTCCAAATGCAGAACAGATGTGAGGGCTGAGATAAAAAGCTTCCCCAAACAATCTATCAGTCTAATAGCATTGATCAGACAAAACTATCCTGGAACATCACTTGTTTTGCTGCGGGCACCTTCCACCTTTCCTGGGCATCAGCTCTGCTGTTAACCCTTGCAAGGGTGCCAGGAGGGAGGGTTGGGGCTCTCTGGTAGGGTCCACAGTCCTGTTGTGAATATTAATATTAATAACTATTATTATTATTAAGCCTGGAATGGATTATTAAGCACGTGGTGGGATTTTGGGGGTGTTCTGTGCAGAGCCAGGAGTTTGTCTCAATGATTCTTGTGGGTCTCTTCCAACTCAGGATAATCTGTTTCTGCTGATAGTGCTGGGAATGCAGCACTTAGGGGTGGATATGAATTCCTGCAAGGTTCTGCTGGGAGCAAGAGGGGGACAGAAAGACCATCCGTGAATGCTCCAGCTCCAGGGCAGCTCTGAGCCTGCCCATGACTGGGAAAACACAAAGCAAGGGCACATCAAGAGAGGTATTTTCCATGGAGGCAGGGGAATGTTGTTGGCATTGCATATGGCACTGGGGACACCTGGCATATCCAGTGCAGCTTTTTCACAGCAAACAAGCCGGGAAGGGCAGCTCGGGCAGCTGTGAAATTCATCTTCTGAGGGGCAGCTTGTCGTGGCTGTGAAATTCACCTTCAGAGGGGCCATTTGTTCTGTCTGACACAGTGCTAGGAAGAGTGGAGCTGGAAGGATGTACAATGTGGATCTGAAAGGACACAAGGAGATATTGATGTCTCTGCATCACTCCCAGCTCCCTGGTGCTGTAGAGAATTATGAAATCACTGAATGGTGTGAATTGAAGGCACCTTAGGGCTCATCTCATCCAAAGCCCAGGCAAGTGGCACTTCAGGAGTGTTTATTTTCTCTCGAATTAGCTCAGGCCCAGCTGTAGCTCAGGGGTCAGCAGCTCCCAGCCCTGGAAGGTGCTGCCATCGCTGTTTTGCTGCTGTTCATTTCTCAGCAGGCTCTTCCATCCCTTGGCTCGGTGCGCTCAGCCCCCGAGCGGGGCCCTGGGCTGCTCTCCCTCATGGGGACACGTCCCTAGGCCCCTGCAGTGACAAAACGAGCAGCCATTCTCCTTCCTTTGGCTTTGGTCTGGCAGGCCTTGCCGCGCAGCCGGGAGCGGGGGGAGCAGCAGATCTGCCCTTTGTGTTAGCGGAGGGAAAAGCAGGAAACGGAGGAAAAGGAGAAAAAGTAGGAAAGCGAGGCGCGGGCCGGGCCGGGAGCGGGGCTGAGGCGGGCCCGGCTGCGCTGCGGGCCCGCGGCCACGGGAGGGCGCGCGGAGCCCGGGAACGGCGCGGCCCTGAGGGAGCGGCCGAGCGCGGGCCGGGGCTCCACAGAGCCCGCGGCTTTCGGCTCGGGCCTCTCGGGCCTCTCGGGCCTCTCGGGCCTCTCGGGCCTCTCGGGCTTCTCTGCTGCCCGGGCTCAGCCTGGAGCACTTAAAACCATCAGGGGTTACCTTGGAGGGAGCCTAAAGCCCATCCAGTGCCACCCCCTGCCATGGGCTTCCACTGTCCCAGGTTGCTCCAAGACCTGTCCAGCCTGGCCTTGGGCACTGCCAGGGTTCCAGGGGCAGCCACAGCTGCTCTGGGAATTCCATCCCCTCCCTGCTCTCCCAGCCAGAAATTCCTTCCCATTATCCATCTAAACATCCCATTTCCATGCTAGCCATTCCCTGTGTCCTGTCCCTCCATCCTTTGTCCCAAATCGCTCTCCAGCTCTCCTGGAGCTCTCTTAGGCACTGGAAGAGGCTCCAGAGGTTCCCTGGAAACTTCTTTGTTGGCTCCTCTCTTCCCACTCACAGTTCCTTGTGTAAAACGTAAGTTATTTAAACCTGGGCCACTTGTACAAATGAAAAAAAAAATTAATTGATAAGAAGCCAGAGCATTAATGGGTACACCTGTCTTTTAAAACTTATGGGAGTTCACTGATATATTCCAGTTCAGGGCACACATGAGGACATACTGTGGTATCTTTTGAGCTGGAAGGAAACTTGATATTAAAGTTAAATATCCTGCCCGAGATCTGAGATAGGGATTGCCCTCCCAGGCTGGCAGCAGAGCACAGCAGGCCTTGTCTCTCCCATGCTTGCCATGATTCCAGCTCCTGTGGGGACAAAAACCTGGATTTGTTGTCCCATTAACACAAAGCCAAGATGAATTAGCAGAGGTTGAAGGTGAAAATCTGTCTGCAGGCTCACCTGGAGTCAAATAGAGGGGTCTCAGCTCGTTTTGTGTGAAGTGCAGCCAACTATAGCCTCAGCATCAAGGCTCAGGGCCATTGAGTTTATGTACATTGATTTCACACCTTCACTCATTTGCCTTCCCTCTCTGCAGTCCTTTTGTGCAGACAAATTTAAGGCCCAGCAGAGAAGGAACATCCTTAGCTGGAAGAATCAACTGTAGCAAATTCATTATAAAAGTCAATCTTCCGTGTACCTTTGTTTTACTGGGTGTTGTAAGAGATTAGACATTTATTTTATCCAGCTGGATTCTCACCCTGGGCACGCTGAGTTTTCCACAGGATGGATGGAACAGGAGGGAGGGGGAGGTTGCTGTGCTTTGCTCTCCTGAAGCCCAGTCCCACCACCAGCATTCCAGATCCCTGGAAATACAGACCCTTAGAAGAGAATGCTGGGCAGGGATTCCTGTATTTCTTTTTTAGGCTGGAATCGGAAAACTGTTGGAATTGGAATAATTTTATTTTTAGGAAAATCAATTGGCTGTGCAGACACATTTAGCTGAAGTGGGGGATATTGGTCTAATGTTGCAGTAATGAGGGGAGCACCTTAGCCCCCATTCCTGGTGCTGTTTCTGGAGCTGTGGCCCCTTTTCTTTCTGGTTTGGTTGATCTGGGTGTCTCTGGGGTTCTCCACAACAAATATAAGCTTGCAGTTCCTTTATTCTTTCTTCCTGTCTTACGCTGCAACCTGGACCAAGTCATTGCCTTTAACCCAGGAAAAAATAAAACCTGTATTGTTTCCTGCATCCTCTCCAGTCCCCATTCTCTTTCCCCACTCCAGCACCGTTAATCCAGTTTATAATTTGGCAAATGCACGTCAGGGCAGCTCAGGAATCAATCAGGCTGGTTTTATTGGCAGCAGTGAGATCCTGGGCACATTTGCAAGAAGCATCTCTGAGCTGTTGTTCCAGAGGTGGGTACTGCTGGGCCCCTCCTTAGGGAAAAGCCTGACCTATCCCAATTCTCCTGCAGGAGAGCCACAGGCCACCCCTTGGATTTGCCAGCTGTTTATCCCACTGAAGGAGTGCAGCCCAGCTGGGAGACATGAGCTGGATGAGGATCTCCTTCCAGGCTTTGTTTGGATGAAGCAGCACTGCTCCCAGCTGCTGTGTTTGATCTCTTCCAGGACTGAGGAGATAAGAGCAGGATCCTCAGGGAGCTGGGAATTCCTCCCTGCTCTGCAGAGTGAGGTGAACACTCTGTGCAGGACTGGGACCCTCAAGGGAGGGGTTGCTTTTCCTACAGTCCCATAAATCACAGCTCCAAGGCTGCTCTGTCAGAGGGGTAAAGCAGGGAAGGGTCAGTGGAGCAGTTTTTAATCCTGGAGAGCTGAGAGCGTGCCCTGGAGTGGCAGAGTTGGGACTGTGTGTGCCAGTGTGGGAGCTGGGCTGCTCTGCCCTCTTCCATCCTTTGTAATTGGCAATTTAGAGCAGAGCTGGTCAAGGAAAACGTCTACAAAATCATCACACCTTCCCCTACAGAAAATCTTCTCCCTTTCTAAGTAGGAAGAAGAGAGAGGAGGAAGAGGTGACTTAGGAGAGGAAGGATACTCTGGAGTAAGAAATGCCCAGATTGGCACCACTGTGAGCCCCATAGAGAACTGTGGTGGAGCATCCTCCTTGTTCACAACCATCAGCTTTGGGGGTGACCGTAGGAAAACAGTGACCAAAACTCCTCCAGACATCATGGCCTTTGCTATATGTATCCCACAAAAATGTGCTTTCATCCCAGAACAACGGGGGAGAAAGTCTGTGGTTTTATCCCTGGCGTCTACACAAGGGATAAAAACCCCCTTATCTCTCATACCCATAAATGGCTGCTTTTCTGAGGCTTTGGGAACAGGGTGACCTGCTTGGGGATGATTCATGCAGCCAGGGCAGCAGGAATTCCTCCTGAAAGGTGTCCTTCTCTCAATCTGCTTTTTGCTGTGTGAGTAACAGGGAACCTCAGCTCTCTGTTATTAATATGCCATCACACCATATGTTCCCAGCCTCAGCCCATATGTATTTTTGAAAAGAACCACCTGTGAGTAATTCTGCCTCCTCAGAGGAGTGAGTAAAATCTGCTTCGGTGTGTGTGTGTGTGCTGTGCTGCACAGGGAAGGACTTCAGATTTTGAGGGAATTTGTAGGAATTTTGCTGCCTTTGGGCCCTCCCTGCTGTGGCTTGGGGGTTACCCTGTCCCTGTGCCATCAGCTGTGCCAGCTCACCCCTGAAAGCAGCCATGAGGAGGAGGCTGTTGTTGTTTTTCGGGGAATGGAGGGTTCTGCTGGTCTCAGGTTATTTGGACAGCTGCCCCGAGCTGGGATTTCAGCGCTGCCGGTGACTCACCTCCGCTGCCAGGGACAAAGCACAGAGTCAGCGGGGATGCCAAGGGTGAGAGGCTGCTCAGGGGTGCTGCCAGTGTTCAGTTACCCCAGAGCTGTGTGCCTGACCCACAAAAGGTCCTTTTTATTTACCTCTGGCTTTAAAGGATTTCAGATGGACCGAGGCCCTTACAGAGCTCTCAGAGCCTCCCACTCACCGCAGCCCTAAAGGGTATCCCAAAGACAGTTGGGACTCTCCCATTTTCTGAGGGTGACAGCACAGAATAAATCCCAGCCTGTCTGAGCTGCTGGGGATGGCTGCACTCCCAGCTGAGAGGCAGAAGGACAGACCAGCTGCCCTTTGGAAAGAAACTTCACCTCTTTTCAGGGTTTCAGGGAAGCCAAGGCGTTATAGCAGCAGAGACCACGGGCCAGTGAAAGTCTGGAAGTAGCTATTGTTTGCAGATGCAGGAGAAAATGTTTGCTAAACACGTAATGAATCAGTGTTTTAAGGGATTGAAACCACATGCCTGTGTGGCTGATGTGTGGATTTCTTCACGGTAAAATGTTAATGAGAAACTTTCAGGCAAGCCAGTTCCAGTAAAGCCATATAGCCCGAGCCTGTGTGATGCTGGGAATGCAGAAAAGGGGCAGATTTGGAAAAAAATGCTGTGAATACAACAGAGGAGTTGTTTCCCATCCCCTTCATGCCCTGCCTGTGCTCTCCTCACTCCCCTGGCACACACAAAGCCCGGGATAATTCCTGTCCCTTGCAGGGCACTGCAAGATGGAAATGTGCGTGTGTGGAAACCTGGCACCTTGGATCCCTCCCCTCTGTCTGAGCAGGCTGGCTGGAACTCACAGAAGCTTTTTTCCCTTGGAAAATATTCCTCAGTGGAGCCCCAGTGTTTGACTGACACAACAATAATATTTCCTCTGTGTGGGGCAGCCAGGTGAGAGAGGCTCTGCTGGCACCGCCGGGGATGCGCTGACACCGGCTCCTGGCCCCGGCTGGAGGCTTCGAAGCACACAATGCTTTCCACATGGGATTGCACCTGAAGATTTGCACCTTTTCCAGCCTGGAAGGAGCAGCCAGAATGACACTGCCTTGCTGAGCAGCCAGTACCCAGGTATTTTCCACCACAGTGTGGTTTTGAGGGGTTAAAACTGCCCAAGAGTTATCCTTCAGATTTTATCGGGGCTGCAAATTTGGGTTTAGGAGGAAAACCAAGATTTTTGGGCAAGTTGTTGGATTTGGATGCTCAGTGCATCTGGTCAGTGGAGCCGTTCAGAAACATCAGCTCCCCGTGGCTTGGCAGAGAGCAGAGATCTGCTCCCAGCACACAGTCCCAGTGCAAAGGGACGTGCTGCCAGGGGGTCACTGGTGCTGTAGGACCAGCAGGCACCCAGCTCCCAGCCACCCACCAAACACCACTTTGGGTAGGAATAAGGCAAATTGCTGCTTCCCTGTGTCATCCAGGGCACTCAGTAAAATCATAGAATGGTTAAGCTTGAAAAAGAGCTCCAAGATCATGAAGTACAACCAAGTCCTTGGGTGTATGTTTAACACCAAGCCTACTCAAAATTCAAAATTGCTTATTTTAGTGCCTCAGTGTGGCTCAGGCACCAGGTAGAGTTGCTGTAAGTGCCATTCTCTTTTAGCCTCCTTTCCTTTCTATCATTTGGGCAGCAAATTCTTGCTCAACCCCATTCTGCTCCAGCTGCAAAATTTCACTCCTGCTTTTAAGAGAAATTAGGAAGTTGTACGTTGTGCAAACAGAGTGGGCCATGTGTGGGGTGAGAATTTCATTCATTCATTCGTTTAGAAGAAAGAAAGGGAAAAGCAAAAGAGCCCAGTGCAACCAAGAAAACAGGAACTGGGAAATAAAATTTGAGTGAAGATCATTTCAGGCCCACTGGGGTTATACATCATGTGTCAGGGTCTGGAAGGGAAATGGGTTTATCAGATCCTTTGCCTTTTGTACAGATAAAGGAAATATTTCCTTACAGAACACCATAAAGTCTGGCACCAAAAGTCTGTCTTGGCTTGGTGGCAAGACTGCAGAGTGGGGGTTTGGTCCATAAATGTGATGAAAATCCATAT
The DNA here is from genome assembly GCF_001522545.3 of Parus major. Lineage (NCBI taxonomy): Eukaryota > Metazoa > Chordata > Aves > Passeriformes > Paridae > Parus > Parus major. The sequence continues at coordinate 18,663,599 of NC_031779.1, forward strand.
TCCCAAGCAGAGAAGCTGTGCAAGGCAAAGTTTCCAGAGCAGCCCTGACCTTTGTTTATGAATCATTTAAATCATACATTTAATGTAATGCAGAGGGATTAACCCACTACAGATTTTTGAAAGGAAGCTTTAGAAAGATCACCCTCATACATTGTGGGGTTTTTTAGAGCAATGCCTCAATTTAATCTATGTGGAAGCTATTGTTTAAGCTGTTAAATTCCATAGGATTTCTCATGGGATTGAGGATGAGTGAGAGGTAGACAGACAGCTGATGACCAACACTGACTATTCCAGCTGCTGTTTTCTCTTCAAGGCCTCTCTTTAGTAGGGACAATCTTAAATGTCATGCCTCCACTAAGGAACAGAGATAACACTTCTAGGTCCCCTTTCTTGGTGATCTCATGTCTGCCCCGGGGAGCCCTGAATGCCAAATCCTAGGAAGAGCAAGGGGGGTTCATCCCCCCATCCCTGCAGCAGGGGCTCTGCTCTGCTCCCTCCCCAGCCTGTTTACAGCAGCCTCCCAGCACCAGCGGTCGGAGCAAAGGGAGGAGCGGGCTTTTGGCTTTAGGGCTCAGCACCAAAAATAAAACTCTGCTGAAAGCCAGGCAGAGCTGGGAACCTTGAGAAAGGCTCCCGCCCAAGCAGCCAGACGGGCTTCCTCGGGTGGAAAATTAGAGATGGGCACTGAGCAGGCGTGGGCGGAGGGGCGCTCTTGGGGGACTCACACAAACCCAGGCTGCCCTGACACAGACACGTCTGGAGCTCCAGGAACCGGTGCCCTGCACTGGGGCAAGCACCAGCAGGGCCTGGGGGGTGGCCAAGCCCAGGGGGAAACCCTGGAGGCAGCAGGGAGAGCCATGTGGGTGCTTACAGAGCTGAGTGCTGCTGGCTGAACCAAACATCCCTGGGGCTGGGGAGACCCTGGCACAGGGTGCCCAGAGCAGCTGGGGCTCCCCTGGAATCCTGGCAGTGCCCAGGGCCAGGTTGGAAAGGGCTTGGAGCAACCTGGGACAGTGCAAAGTTTCCCTACCCATGGCAGGGAGTGGAACAGGATGGGCTTTAAGGTCCTTCCAACCCAAACCATTCTGGGATCCAGTGATCTCCCACAGCCTCAGGCAGCGCTGTGTGTAGCCCACCTAAGGCCAACCTCTTTCCTTCAAACACACTCATATTGACCCATATTGTTTTGATTTTGGCATCTGGCCTTTGCCACCTCTGCTTGAAATGGTGCTACAAGACCATTTTGTGTCAGCAGCTTAGCAGGTGACACCAGGCGTGTGTCTCTGCTCAGATGTGTCCCCAGGACTCTGCCCCTCCATCTATCTCTTCTGATGGACCAAGAAATACACACAGCCTTTGAAAGCCCACGGAGTGACTCTCCAAATTCATAATCTGCAGAAAGACATTAATGTTTGCATGTGGTGTCAGAACAAGATAAGTGTCTGTGCAATTAAGGAACAGCTGCTGCTGGCAGCTTGCCCCAACCAGTCTCAACAAGGAGCAAGACAGGTAGCCTGGTTTTATCAGACTCTGGGATCCCCTTCCAACCACCCCGGTGTGTTCCCAGCAAGACAATAAACCAAGCATTTCTATTAGCCTGTAGGAATGGCCCCTTTGGTTTGGGGCCAAAACACAAGATTAAGTTGTTCTGAGACAGAATGCACCGTGGTGAGGACAGCATGTTTCCCCCAACAACACCTGGCAGCAGGGATTCAAAGCAGTGCTGAAATCAGGCCAATCTAAAGATTTGCTGGGCTTGATAGTGATGCGAAACAAGGACAGGTGTGGCCATATTTCCAAAATCGCCCCCGGCCAGTGTTTCAGGAACTTGGCAGCACCTGGCTGGGACAGATTTTCTAAGGAGGTCAGCACCCAAGATGTGGAGTCGGTGTGAAAACCTGTCCCAGAATATCTAGCAGAGAAATACATACCTTGAGGATAGCACAAATGTTTCCCCACTGCACCAGGAGCAAGGAGAGCTCAGACCCTTCTGCAGCCCCTGGACACAGCCTGGCAGTGCTAACCACCTCTCCTACTCCCAGCCAGAGGTGAGTGAGGAATCTCTTGGAATTATTCTTGACACAGCTTGTGGATTGACAGCAATTCCTGTCATTTTTGTTGTTTTATTTGTTTTTCTCTCCTTTTCTCTTTTCTTTCAGTCTTGATTTTTTTCTGTAGTTGGCTTTAATTTCCAAAGGGTTATTGTGTTATGGTGTGGAGCATTCCCAGATGATGCTGGGAGCTGCACAGATGCTTCTGTCTGTCCTGCTGTCCCTAGCCAGGGCTTGGGCAGGGTGGCAGCTCCTCTGAGCCAGGGCAGGATATCCTGAATGAAGAGATGCCTCCAAACCACCTCTGTCCAGCCTTGGGAGAGGTGGGAGCTGGATCCCAGCTCTTGCCATGGTTCATATTGGACTCAACCAAACCCAGACACCCATAAATTCTGGGAAAGTCTGGTTCTGAACTCTGTGGCTTGGACTCTTCTTTAATTACAGGTCACTGCTAAAGCTGGTTGGAAAATGTTAAATATATTCTCTGCAAAAATGGCTGTGCCGTTAAAATTTTTTCACAGATTTTTATTCCTTGATTCTTGTAACATTTTATTGAGGGCTCACATACATTTAGCTGTCAGTTTTTCCACCAAGCTTCCGTTTTTCCAACAGAGGAACAGATTAAGTGACAGAAAATCAAAACCCTCCTCATGTGCATTTTTGTGCGAAAACTTGGAAAATTCCAACCAAAACAAAGAAGAACTTTAGCCAAGAGCCATTTTTGTCAACGGAGTGCTCTGTGAGAAGCCAAATTGAAACCAGCCCTGGACACAAAGCTAAGCTGGCTGCATCCATGAAATGCTGTGGGAAGGAGCCATCCCCAGCGCTCGCTGCTCCCTAATGCTGTGCCCAGGGTGTTGTCCTTGCTGAGAAACCCCAGAGTGCAGCTGGAGGGGCTGCAGGAATCCCAGGAGGGATTTAACCCTGTGGATGTGGCACCTGGGGACCTGGCTCAGTGTCAAGGTTGGATTCAATGGGCTTGGAGGGCTTTTCCAAGCTCAGTGATTCTGTGATTCTGTTGTGTTCCCTGCCAGCTCCTCCCAGCCTGTGCCCCTGGCTGCTATCTCCACTTATTCCCCAGCTTTAGGGCTGGAGAAAGTGCAAGTGGTGCTGTGGACAGGAGGATGATCCAAAGGAATGGATGTTCCTGGGAAGTGAAGGGTGTGGAAGGAGAATTTCTGCAGAGCGTCAGTGGAGGGAAAAAAAAATAAAATTAAAAAAAGAAAGCCAAGTGTCTTAAGCAGCAGTGCTTCCTGCAAAGCCAAACAACAGTGGGGACAACCACCTTTGGGAATTGGTGATGCAGAAGAGCTCTTCTAGCAGGGGAGGAAGCGAGGAAGTGGGAGGAAGCAAGTCAGCAAGACAGGCCAATGCTGCTGAGCAGCTCGGCCCATTGAAGTCTGCATTTTATTATTAGAATCATTATTATTTGTATTGTGGCAGCATCAAGTGGCCCCAACTGGAAGAGAGGCTCATTGTACGAGGCACTAAACAAAGATGGAATAACAGACACTCCCTTCCCCATGGGATTTGCTGGCAGAGAAGACACACAGAGGACCAGAGCGGACAGGAAATTGTCATTTTATGGCATTTATTGTGAGTGTAACAGCACTTCTGTGCTAAGGACAGTCTCCCACTACCCTGATTCCCATGGAGAGCTGGATCTAAAACCTGGTGGAGTCAGTGGAAGCGTGGACACAACTCAAACCAACATTTATTTGTGCCCCTTTCCTGCCTGTCTGTCCTCACAGCTCCTTGATAAGTAACAGTTCTGGTTTCCAGTCAGCCCTGGCTGGATACAGATGCAGCCTTGAGAGGGGAGGGACATGTTCACACTCCTCCTGGAGCTGGCAAATCTAATTTTAGGTTTGTCAGCCTTGGTTAAGTCCTTTTAAAGACTGACCCAGGAGGGAAAAGCCAACTGTGCAGCTGTGCAGAGGCCACGCACAAGGACCACGAGTCTCTGATTTCCCTGGCCTTCAGCTTTATGAACTGGGGATTACTGCAGCAGCCTTGGAAGGGAAACTTGAGATACATCCAAGGTTGACAGGTCTCCCTGGATTAAGGTCATTTGCTTTAAAAATCAATTTTTTTCCACATATGTAAGTGGCTGGGACTCACTGCATGCATCTCCAAGGAAAGCGGGGCAGGAACGCGTATTCTCCAGGAACTCCAATCCTGAAAGACAGTCCTTGTGCTGCCAGATGTGTGGTAAATGATAATTCCAATTTATTCTGTTTTTCATGCTTTTATTTTGGGACCAGAAGTCCAGTCTTGGCAGATGATGAGCACTTTGAAATCCATTTGAAACAATGGGAGCTGCAGAGGGAACAGCCACAGTTGCAGTGGATGGTGCTTAAGGGAGGCATCATTCTCTGCTTCCAAAATCTTACACTGGGTCACAGCAGCAGATCCCTTGCCTGCCCATAATCTGGCTGCTTTTGGACTCACACAGATGATTGGATATTCCCAATGCTCCTGCTGAGCTTGACAAAAAGTCTCTGCAGAACTCAGCTGAAAAAAGGAAAATCTAGAGCTCCGACACTGCTCCCTGTTCAACAAGTGGGAGCTTTGCCATTTGCCACGGGCAGGATCAAGGCTGTTGTTGATGGAGGTGGAACAGAGCTACTCAAATTTCAAGGAGATGAAATGAAATGTGCTGTAAGAACTCCAACCTGTGTCACTGCTGAGCGAGGAGCCGTGGGCCTTCAGTCTCATCCGTATGTGGAACATGTCCAGGGGTCCATTGCCCACTGGTGTCCCCAGAGGGGTGACACGAGGGCAGGAAAACACAGCAGCTTGTGCCCAGGTTTGTGGCAGCTCTGAGAACAGGAAACTCTCTAGACAATTGTTCAGAGAGGTGTAGGCAGGGCACCATTTGTAGGCAGAGACTGAAAAGCAAGAAATCTTTTCCAGTCCAAAGTGACCCCAACCCTTTTTGTTGTGTGCAAGGTGTCTTACCTTGTCTCCGATCTCAACAATGCTTCTTTTTCAGAGAAAGACTTTTTTGGCACTAAAGCATCAAAATCAAGCACTCAGCAGTCAAGTTCTCAGAAGTGGAAGTGCCACTGAGAAGGAAGGATGCTCCCTGAGTCAGAATGTTCCCGTGCCCCTGTGTTATGGTGTTATTCTCCCCTCTGGCTCTGCAGAGTTTCCCTCGTAGGGCTCCTGTCTCTTTCCATGTACCAACTTGTTCAGTGAACCATTATTCACCCTCTTGCTCTTCCTGGTTGTGCAATGTGAGGCCCCGTGCCTCACTTACTGCTCACTATTCAAATCCTGCTCCGAACACAGAATTATTCATTTCTTTGGGAAATCATCAGGCACTGATGACAGGCAGTAGCAAATTTTATTCTTCACATTCCCCTGTGAGATGTGGGGGTGGCATTTGCTTGGGTTCTAGATGGCATTTGAGGCAGAGAGAAATCATGTTTAAGGGTATTCACCAGCTCTGGGTTTGCCAGGAACTTGGTGAATGCAGAATACATATTTAGTGATGATCTGGGAATCTTTTATCCAAGTGACTTGTCTAATTCTGTTCAAAAATCCTGTGGCAGAGGCCAGGATTTTACAGATGTTTTCCCCAGGTTGGTTTTCAGCTGCATTAACTGGTTCTCTTTCTGATTTCCTCCTTAATTCACTACATGCTTCCCATCTCCTGTGGCAAATGGAGCAGGAACTATCAGGTTATAGCTTCCATCACCTTGCAGCCTTTATTCACCCCTTAATAAGATCTTGCCTGCATGTTGATAGAAAGTGAGGAGAAGACAAGGACGTGGCGATAAAATCTGTGATAAATGTTTCTGTGGGGGCCATAGTAAATTGACAGTAGGTCATCGGGTCTGTGTCTTCTCTGGTTCCTTCCAGAATGGTTTCACTTGAATTAATCTAAATCAAAAGAGTAAATAAAACCTCAAGGCAAACCAGACTGTGGCAGGCCTTTGACATGAAATTTTGAGCTCGAGTGATAAAAGATTGGCAAAGATTCCAGCAAGTCTTGGCATCAGGGCAGAGCTGCAGCACCAACTCTGAGAGCCACGTTTGACTGCTGGAATGACCTCATAGTGTTCTGCAGCCAAAGAAAGTGAGATGAGACAGGGATATTAAAGGTATTAAATCATTAAAGATTGCAGAGGTGGTGATCTTTGGTTCAAAGGCTGGTGGAGATGCTGGAGATAGGGCTGAGCACTGCATCCATCAGCTGGGACACTGCTGTGCTCTTGGCCTTTACAGCGCCGAGATTCCCCAAGAGAAAGCTGGGCTGGGGCTCCACAGCTCTTTCCTTTCATTTCTTATGATGGATTTCTGGGTGTGGAAGTAGTTTATAACTGAAATAGAGTCCCTCCCATGTATCTTTTAAAAATAAACCTTAAAGGGAAAGCTCTGCTTTGGCACAAGTGGGGCTGGCTTGAGTCAGAGGTTTGTGATGTGATTGCTGAAGTGAGGGGGTAGGAAAGGAAATGTGGAACAAGCCTTGAAAAGCCTTGAAAAAGGCAATGGGAGTCAGGGAAGAGGGTGTGTTTAACATAGGGCTGGAGTCATGGCAAGGGGAACATTCCAGTAAAATAGGAAATACTGCTCAAGAGATGCTGGTGATGTGCCTGGGCTATGTGCACGTGCATAAACCACAGAAAAGTTGGGACACAAAACTGGGATGTGATCAGCAGGGAAAGGCTCTCCAGCTTCAGGATTTATCACTGTGGGTCTAAACTCATTACCAAGCCTAAATAAATGGCTCTCTTTCCAGTGAAAAGTACTAATCACAGAAATCCTTGATCCTGCAGATCCCCAAAAATATGGAATAACCCCTTCAAGGCTCTTCTGTGCTCCCCTCGGGACAAGAAAACACTGCTTGGTTCAGCTTTGCATCAGCACAACTCTTCCTTCAGCACATCCTTTGGGACAGGTGGGATTAATATCCAACAGTTCCTTTTAATTGCTGGGCAATAGGGAAATTTCCACCACTAGATATATATTGCTCTTAAACTTTTCCTCTAGAAAGCCTCCTGTTTAGAGAACAGAGTAACAGCCATCCCTTAATATAATATATTTAAACATCAAGATAAAAGTCCTCTCTGGGGAATTTGACAACACACTGTTCCACCAATGTTATAATGGATGGTTTTCTTCTTTTAAATGCCTCGCCATTAAAGTTTAACGAGCAATACTTACTTTCATTCTAAACTTATTTTTCTCCTTGACAGATTGGATACTTAGTTTGGATTTGTTAACATTGCTGGTCATAAAAATGTCTGCTTCAAAGAAACTGATAGATACTGTCCTTAGGAAATTGGGCTTTGATGCCTTATTTGATTTCCATGGCAAAGTAAGTTCATGCTTTCTTTTTTGGAAAAATGAGGTACTGTACAGAGCAAGCTGAGAACCTCAAATGCCCCTTTGTATTTGCCTGAAATTTCAGTTTATATCAACCACAACAGGTTGTGTAGCTTAGAAAAGTCCAAACTCAGGACTGGACCTTTTAACAACAAGGGGGCATTTGTGGAATTTCTGATGTAACTTTAGGGCTTTCTCTGTTCTAATCCTTTAAGGATGTACCAAGAGTAACCAGAAATTAAATTAAACAAAGGCTCACATCAGGGTTATTTATGGCATTACACATCTTAACCAACAGTCTGGTTAGTGTCCTTCATAGTGTTTCCAGTCCTCATAGTTTTACTTTCAATCTCACAATATTAATATTTCTCTTTATTCTGCAGTTTCCTTCCAAAAATTAATTCTTGCCATAGATTTGGAAAGGGAAGGCTCACCTTGAGAATTCTCATGCTTCAAGACAAGTACACATTTATTTTGAACCTTAAACCAAAAGAAGCTGCAGAGAAGGAAGGATGAGCCTGACATGATTTTTCTTCCATTCAATTTGTCCTTTCTCTGACATACTCAGACTCTCTTAGAAGAGTCTCTGTGATCTTGACAAGCCTTGTGCTTCAGGAACAAACATGGGAGGAAAAATCTCCTTGACCCCCTTAGTGCCTGATGGCTGAGAGTGTTGTTAAGAGTTAACAGCAGAGAAACAAAGCCAGAAATATTCAAGAAATTCAACAAAGCAAGAAATATTAAAGGGAGGGGGAATGCTGAGCAAGGACATTCAGAATTTCTTTAACGTAATTTCCTTCTGACAGCTGCTGTCATTACCCTCTGCTCCAGAGCTGAGCTGCACCTACTGAGGAGCCTTTTCCTAGCTCAGACCAGGGCAGCAGGCAACACTTGGGATTTGAAGACACTGGCAAAGAAAAAAGCAGCCCACAAATAGCCGGTAGAAAGCCCTACAACATGGCAGCAAACATTTCCTAATTTACTGCAATGCCAGAAGGTGAGTCACCCCGGTGTTCCTGTTGCATAATCTTCCCCACAGCTCAGGAGACTGAAACCAGAGAAGCAAAGGTCTCGCTGGGCTTTCAGTGACATTTATGTTTAGACTGAACTTTCAGTTAGGAAAGTGTGAGTTTTTCTCTGATGACAAAGGAGGGGGAAGCGATAGAGTAAGGTGTTATTTCGGAAATGATAAACTCCTGAGTGTACAGATTGTCATCTCCCTAAGCCCCCAGCCAGACCATGGGCTCCTCTGCCCTTTCCTGACTTCCAGACAGGTCTCCCCGTGACACTGTGACCTGTTCAGCCTTGCCTGGTCCCTGGGGAGCACAGCTGGGCCCTGTGAGCTGTAAAACCCCTCCAAACAAAGCACGGCCATCCCTCAAGGCTTGTTGAGCTCAGGGAAGGATCCTGGTGCTCCCCAGACCTTTCCAAAGCAGGAGGGCTGGAAACTCCAGACACGTGTTTGTTCTGCCTCAGCATTGTGCCCCTGGTAGATCCAACCCTTCCCAAAGCAGCAGGATCTCCCAGACACGTGTTTGCTGTGTCTCAGCAT
>NC_031779.1:18672740-18723053 GCF_001522545.3 Parus major
GCAGGGAGCCCCCAGGCACAAGCACAGCTGTGCTGCCTGTGCAGTCACCAGGGAAATTCCACCTGGGAGGAGGGAATTGGACAGGAGCAGGCAGCAAAGTCACTGCTTCAGAGCCCCTTGAGAGGCGTCATGTATGCACATGTGAGTTTTAGGCTCTAAATCTGCTTTTTATTCCTTAAAATCAAGTGAGGTGAATGAAGGAATGCTGCAGGTCTTCAGAGGAATGTCAGGCTGAGGGCTGCATTCCTGCTGGGCTGTGTTATCCTGGGTTAGTGCCTGGTGCCAGGCATTTTTCTGTGCTGATTTGGTGAATGTTGTTTCAGAGGAGCCGGTGTGAGCAGCACAGGAGTCCTCCACACCTCAGCAACTTTCTGCTCTCTGTTCCACCAGAGTGAACCAGGTTAGTTCCTCCTTCTGGGCACCATTACTACAGGCAATGTAATTTCTTCCCCTCTCCGATGAGAGTAGAAAAATTTCCTTTATTCAGCGAGACAAAACAAAAAAAGCGCAAGTATTCTGAGGGTAGTTTTGTTTCCCTCAGCATTTCTGTGGGATTTCCAGTGCCATTTCAGGCCCCCCTCCCTCCAGCTGATGGCCTAAATGAGCTGCTAGTGTCCATAAACAATTGTTGAGCATTTGTGTGGAAGAAATGCCCTTTTGGGAAGGGATGGGAGCTCTTGAGCACAGCCTGGGCCCTGCAGGTGCTGGCCCTGGTTCAGGGCAGGGAATGTCTCCTGCTGGCTCCTGCCCTGTGCTCTGCCTTCTTTGCATCCAAACATGGATCAAATGGATCAAACAATCCACGGGCTCGGCCTCGAGCAGGAGAGCAGGAGATCCCCAGGTGATCAACAACAGCTGCTGGAGACAGCCATGGGTAATCCCCAAACTGGAGAGGCTTCAGGGTTTGGAAACAAAAGCACGGAGCGAGGGCAAGCTCAGTGCCACCGGGAGCACTGAAAGCCTTGGGTTAGGCTCAGTGAAATGAAGGCTCCTCACATTTTTCAGCAGAGACCACAAAGCCAAGAGGCAGCTGGCTGTGGCTGAGAGAGGCTGCCTGACTCACCAGCCTGCCCCATGGCAGGGGAGCGCGCAGGGAAGCGCAGCTTCGTCCCTCCGAGCCAGGAGTAGGAGCACATGCCAGAAAGGGGAACAAAAACTCATCAACTCAACCACAGCTGTGGTAGAGAAAGGAAGATGGGGTTTCACAGCCTCTCTGCTCTCACATGAGGGCTGCACAGTACAGGCAAGGAGGGGTAATCCCACACTGCTCCCAGCCTGGAATCGTTTCCCAGGACTGGGAGGCAGCCTCACACCATTGCCCTGATGGAGCTGAGTGCTCTTGTTATTTGGATAAGGATGGGGATGGAGGGCTCTGCCAGCAGGCAAAGGCATCGAGGCATGGCTGCCTCCCACGTCCCTAAAGCCATTACATTAAATGGAAAGTCATCCATGAGTAGAAAAAGAACAAAGTGGGTGAATTGTGGAGGGACAGGTTTAGCTGACAGCCTGAACAGAGAGGGAGAAAGGGCCTGTGGTGGTGAAGATGATGCTGAGTTCACTCTGGACTCTGCTCTATCAGCTGCACCATACAGCAAGAGGAAAATCATGAATATAGATGGATTTAGGATCTACCTGAGAGGCCATAATTCCTTCCATAAATGATTCCTGCCGTGCCCTGTGCACTGAAGGTTTCATCTAAGGAGTGCAAGCTCTCCATAAGCAGGATTGTGGCACAGCTCACTCAGAGGTACAAAGTGGTTTGGAAATGATGGGGGTACCGACCCAAAAGGAAATTGTATCAATCATATTGATTCATATCATATAAATTCCTATTTTGCTTGAAAATACTTGTGGAATTTTGGGAGGGGAGGAGGGAAATGTCTTCAGTGCTGCTGAAGGACTGATCATTTTCAGTGCTAAGCTTGAAGCAGGTGTTTGTGGCCAAATTATTAAATGGTTTCTGATGGAAAGGCTGGCACCACCTTAAGTGCAGCAACAGTGGCAGGGGCTGCTGAGGCTCTGGTACTCAGAGCAGCTGGGGCTGCAGAAATGGGAAACAGCCTCTTGTTTGTTCCTCATTCTGAAGCAGGGAGGGCATATGTGCCTCCCGTGGCACAGCCCCTTCCTCTTGTATCCTCTAATCTGTAATCTTCAATATCCTGTTTTAAATGGAAGTTAAGATTTTTAGCTTCACAAGGCTGCCTACAAACTGGGAGGATGAAACTGAAGCAGGGCATTGATGCACATCAAGTTCAAAGTCCTGCAAAACAAATACATGTTCAAGTATTCACTCAAATTCATTCTGTATCAAGAAAAAAAAGTACAAAGATGATTCATGTGTTTTGATCAGCAAAAGCAGATTTAAGCATACACTTAATTAATTCAAAAATGTTGTGCCCAAGGCCTGCTCCAAAAGTGTTATAAGATGTTCCTTTTTACAGATCTTTTAGAGAATTCTCTTTGCAGAGTCTGATGTTATTCTAGCTTAATTCATTACAGGCTAGACTTTGCCACTTCCATTAATGCAAAACCATCCCTTCATGTCGAGCTGAAAATCGCTAAAAGCAAGGATCTGATTTAACCCTTAAAAGAAGCAGAGTGTTTGGAAGGATCTGTTACCAGAGAGGAGCCTGTGCTCTGTTTGATCTGTGCTAACTGGGGAGTGTTCAGGCCTGGGACACACTGGAAATCAAATTGCACCCTGTCATAGCAGTCTATTAACAGCCCTGAATTTCTGCAGAACTTCACCTCTTTGCTAGAAGATAACATTTCTCTTTCCTCCCAAGGATAAAATAGCTTCCTTTCTTGCAGCCCTGCATATAATGGTGCTATTGCTTGACAGGGATGTCAACTTCCCTTGACTATTAGGGAGAGGGGAAATGTCTTTGTTACACATTTCTGTTCTCCTTTCATCCTCTTCAGAGAGGCCCCCAGCTCAATCTAAACAAAATAAAGCCAGGGTATCAGTTAAAAACAAAACCATTTGAAAACTCTTTGATCTCCCTGGCTTCCTGTTAAATATACAATCGACTGTTTCTCCACATCCTCGACCACTACAGATCTGATTTTCTCTGCAGTTTATATTGACTTTGGCACCACACAAGATTAACATATCATTGGCTATAAAATCTCTTCAAGGCAAAGAAATCCAACCCCTCCTCAGCTTCACCTTTGCCCCTCTGTGTTCTCTGCTTTTCAATCCTGCCACCCACCTTTGTTTGCGATGGGACCCTGAGGTTGGACCCTGCCTGTTGTCAGACTCCTGTTTGTGACTCCTGTCTGTCCATCACCCCTGTCCCCAGGCCAGCACAGACTGTTAGCTCTGGAAGAACTCAGCATCTCTTTTCCTCTGTGTCTGCACACCTTTTTTCCCCTCTGAGAAGTTCCTCCTTGCCCTGCTCCACCAGCACTGCTGCCAGGGACTCTGTTGACTTTGTTCTTCTCCTCCATCGCTGTTTTTCCACTCCTGCCTTTGCCTTGCAGCATCTTCTGGATAGGGAAGAGCACTGGGTACCGTCCCCACATCCCACCACCATCCCTGCACAGCTGGACCTGACTGCCCTCATCCTTCCCTTCCTCCTCCCCTCTGCCTCTCCCCGTGCTGCTGGTTTAACTCTCACACCCCATCATCTTGGAGATGCTGGTTTAACTCTCAGACCCCATCATCCTGGAGATGCTGGATTAACTCTCACACCCCATCATCCTGGAGATGCTGGATTAACTCTCACACCCCATCATCCTGGAGATGCTGGATTAACTCTCACACCCCATCATCTTGGAGATCTTCTCTTAAAAGTTCTGTGACCCTGTGTAGCTCAGCAACATCTCAGCCCTGCCCTTCTCCCTTTGCAGAATTTCAGCTTTTCCAGTCTATCCATAAGGAATTTCTTCTCTCCCAAAGGGCTTTATGCCTTCATCCTCACCCCATTGTCATTTGAACAATCCATTCCTTTTTTTTCTTTTTTTTTTTTTCCTTTGGGAGGGTGACAGTGGGTGGATGGGAATGGGACAGTTTGCTGTCAATTTTCTGCTCCTTGAATTTATCTCAACTCTCCAGTGTTCATCAGTTTTGGTGCATTAATGACTCAGACAACATTTATTAATGATTTAGGCTGAGGAGGGAGTTCTATCTGATAGAGATGAATAGATTGTAAGGTATTTAGGTCTCACTGTACTTGTGCAAAGCACGGCACATAATCCATGGAGTTCTACAAGTAGCAACAGGAAGTTTAATCCTCTGTATTGGCAAACTGGTGACTTGGTCTCCTCCAGCATTAATTGCATTGAAGAAATACAAAATGTTGTAGCTTTCAGGACTAACTGCTCCATTAAGTGGAGCATTTTAAGCAAGAGAAATGTTTGCACACAATGGAAAGACACATAACATGATCATCCATGCACAGATCAGATGAATTGTTCTGTAGCTGTAGTGACAGCAGAGACAAAAGGCTCTGTCTCCCTCACTGTAGCAGCAACATCTGGGTGGCTGCCTTCACTTCTCTCCCTTTACTTGAGGCCTCTCCACATCCCAAAAGCAGGGGAAGAACATTATTTCACGTGCCTCAGGTAGCCCCAAAATGGGCCAAGGCCCAGAGGGGCTGGGAGGGTGTGATGGATCTGAGTTTTGCCCTGACAGCACAGAAGTGGGGATTGGATTGGCACACACCATGGGGAGATTTGCTGTCACAATAATGGATCTCATGGGGCTTTGAGTGACTGATCAGAGAATTATTTCCCAACTTGCCCCATCTCCCTTCTTGCTCCAGAGGTATTTTATAAAATGAAACCAATACTTTATAAAATGAAGCAAATAACTCATAAAATAAAGGGCCCAGAATATCCAAATCGCTCTGTAGAAGAGTTCCTCAGGTTACCACGTGCCAACCCAAAGCAGAGCAAAGACTGAACTCTCAGTTTCCATAAACCCACTCAAATCCTGCCTTGCACTGCAGCAGCTTTGGGATCATCCTGCCTGGCAGAGCTCTCCACACCTCAGCAGCAATGGTCCTTTTCAGGATTCTCCTTCCATCAAAGCCCAGCTGCTGATGAAGAAATGACATTGATTTTGGGTGTTGTTCCCTGCTCACAGCCTCCTGCCCAGCCCCCTTTCTGCAGTCACCACGGACATCTGGATGCTGCAGACCCAGGAGAGCCTCAGGTCACAGCTCACGAGTTTTTGAGGAAAAGTCACAATTCTCAGAACTGCCAGAAGACCTAAAAACAAGCTGACTCATTTCAAACATGCCTCAATCTCCACCTCAGCAAGCCTGGTTGTTAAGAAACAACCCAGAAAGCGATGGAAACCCCAAACCAGAAACCAGAGTTGCAGACAACCATCTTTTCAAATTTAGTTTCTAACCTGGCTTCCTTTCTTTCAGGAATGGAGCAGCTCTTTTGGCAAGTTCTGTGAACCCTTTGGTTTGTCTCTGCTGCATCTGGGCAGTGATGGCACAGGAGGTGAGGGAATCATTTTGCTTCTCCTGAGGCAGATTCACTAAAAGGTCCCACCCTATGGACCAGAGCTGAGGTATGGACTGTTCATTGACCTTTATCTAGCAGCACATTCATATCCTATAAGTGGGTAATGAAATTTCTGCCTAAAGGGGTCATTGTTAGTATTTTCTGTACTCTTGTTATAAAAATATCCTTACTTTCAGGAGTTTGCCTACAAAGGTCAAAGGTTCTGGGCTTGCACCACAATAATTACACAATATTGCAAGGGATAATGAAATATATATGTATTTTGAAATATGAATGTGTATGAGAAAGCAAGGAATTAATGGACATTTAAGAAATGAGATACAGCATTGTGTTTTTTTCAACCCAAGGACCTCCAAACTCTTCACCTTCCAGAGAAGCTGTGGCTGCCCCATCCCTGGAAGTGTCCAAGGCTGGGTTGGAAAAGGCTTGGAGCAACCTGGGATAGTGGAATGGGATGAGCTTTAAGCTCCCTTCCAATCCAAACCATTCTGGGATCCTTCACAAATCCTGATTTCCTGCCTGTGATGGGTTTTGTATCAGGCCCCCCAAAATAAAGAAGCCAGATCTCTTTTCCCCAGCTCCCTCATTGCACTGGAGGCATAAATTACATTTTGCTTTCTGCAAGGTGGGGAGCTGCAAACAACTCTGGTGCCTTTGGGGTAGGCGGAGAAAAGAAATGTGGCTGATTCTAAATAAAAGTTACTGTCAGATCAACCTTGATAGCAGAGATAATGGCAGTGATCACATGGGAATAAAGACTCAGGTTTGGTTTAATCATCGTCCCTATCAGCTGCACTGATCCAGTTCTGCATGACTAAGTCAAATAAATGTTAGGTAACTGAAATTTTCTCCGTGCTTTGCACTCCCCCCTCCAGTAGCCACAGTTTGTTTCAGGGACTTTCAAATAGGTAAATCTGTAAAGGACATCTGTGAGTGCTGATAACAAACAGAGGACAGGGTTTTTGTGAAGAGGTAGCTGAAGTTAAGCTACGAAAGATTTCCAAAGGCAAGAAGAAATAGTCCTAAGGTCATAAAAATCACGTGTGCCTTTGAAAATTTTTATCAAGGCTGTACCCAGCTGTCTGAATTGGCTTCCATTCACTTCACAGGGTATCTCTAAGTGCTGGAGCACGTGATTTTCAATTCTACTCCCAACAACTTGGGAGGGGAAAGACCACAAATATTGAAAAAATTACTTTGATACATTACAGAAAGCCTTGTAACTAGTGGTGTCACATTTTCATTTAGATAGATCCCCAAAATCTCATATCAAAACCAACAAGAAGCCTTGTGCAGGCAGCCCTGAGGTTTGGTTTGAAATCTTGATCCAGATCCAAGTTATGCTGGTTAGTTTATCCTAAAAGAATCAATGTGTAGGACCCTGATGTGTTCCAATAAAGCAGCATCCTTAATTTGTTCAGTATCTCAGGTAAATTAAAAATGAATAACAATTAACTGGACTTTCTCCACAGCTCTGGTTTTTTTTGCACTATCCCTACCCTTCAGGAGCTGACTGCAAGCTCACACAGGTGATGTTCCTTAAATCCTTAACTTCCAGAAGGACAGAATTGCATCAGAACCTCCACTTTCAGCTCACTCAGCTCAGTTCATCTCATCTCTTACCTGGGCCAAGACAAGGTAGGAAACATGACCCCTTTGACACAGCAAAAGCTGAAGGAAGGAAACAACACTATTGTTTTAATTTATTTGCTAAATTTCAGACCCATTTGAACAGGTTTTACTCGGGAGTTTTCAGTGTTTGTGTTCGTAATTCTGCCTTTAGCCCCCACACCAAGCACTACTCTGTGTATTTAAACTGAATTTGGTTTAAGTTTAGTTTTAATTTAGGGCAGCCTGCCCAGATTTCTTTCCCCTCTGCTGACAAACTTGGCAATGCTTTTACAGGGCCCAGAGAGCATTTCAGCCTCTCTTGCAAAGAGCCTTCACACAAAGCACTTTATTTCTCCCCAGAACAAATAAACAAGGAGTAAACATCCCTCCTCTCACACACACGGAACATTTCCTTGCCATTCTCCTCCCATTTGTGCCATTCCTACTGCCCAAGGAGGACTTGATCTTTATGAAAATGTTCTGAAAAGGCAAAGCTGCATTTTTGCAATAGTAGGGACTCAAAAGGAAAAAATAAACTCAAGGTTTTTTATGTGTTTACATGCACAGCTTGTGGACTCTCTCCAGTTCAGCTGTGTTTGAGGATCCCAACAGTAAAGGGACTGTGCTCTGTTCAAAATGCAGTGAAACCCCTGGAAAAGCAGGCAGATTGTGGTGGTTTGATTCCCCCCTTTTTGATCTTGAAGAATGCACTTTCTTGAGTTACACATTAAACTGTCAGGAGGCAAAATCAACACTTGGGATTCTACACGGAGCTTGAAACGTTGCTCCACAGAGCATGGCCATGCAGAGCTTCTCCCACAAATCTCCAAGTTTCCCTTATCTAAGCAAGCTTTGTATAAATATTAACAAATTATTCATGGGCAAATAATTCCATGCCACTCCTTGTTGCTGCCTTAAAGAGGATTCTTGTTTTAAATGAGAATGACAGTCCCTTTGTGAGGCCTTCAATGCATTTTAGGTTAAAAGAATTTAAGAAAAAAAAAAAAGAAAAGAGAGAAAGGGTAACTTAAGTAAACCTCAAAAATGAAGAAGTGGCCTTTAACTGTTGGTTTTAATGTAGGGGAGCCACCACCACATAAAAACTACTGACTAAACTCTATAGTAATTGAAATTAGTCAACTCCCACTTGACTTGGGGTGAGGTAGGGCTGGGATCCAAAGGATTTGTTCCCTGCTGGGATGTGTGCATGGATGGATGTTGTGAGCAGCCCTGAGCTCTGCCCAGGCTCAGCACAAGTCTTGGACCAAACAATGTCAGGCACAGAGTGTGAACCTGACCAGGATCTCCCTGCAGTGCTGGTGATGCCCTAAGTTTTAGTTTTCATATTTTTCACACTCTGTGCTGCCTAGGTGTGTAGTTTTGAGCTTCATATGAAGAGTTAGTGAGCTCTTCACAGAGCAGGCAGACAAAACAATTCCTTTTCCAGCTTGGTACCAAGGACAATTGTTACAAGTTTCAGGCCCAAAAGCAGAAACAACGGTGTGCTGGAGAGAGAAAACAAGGATGGGACTCCATAACCTGAAGCTGCAATTGGACAATTAAACCAAACATGCACATGGACCATAACTTACAAAAATGTCAGGCCTCGTGACCAGTCATACATTTTGTGACCATTTTTGGTCCATCTTGGGTAGCCCTGGCCAGGCTCTTGTACTGCCCAAGGTGTGTCCTTTAAGGCCTTTCAATAAATACCTACTTTATTCTTAATTCTGTCTAGCCTCTCTTCTAGGTCAGCCTTCTCCAGGCATCACTGAGGGGTCAGTTTGGCCAAGCTGGTTTCTGTTTTCCAACACTGCTGGGATTGACCCCTTCAATACAGGTGAATATTTTCATTAAAATGTTCCTTGAGAATATTCCTTGTGCACAAGGAAGAGTGTGTTCCTCCAGAAGAGGATTGTTCCTGCAGAGGGCTGGACATGCCAGCAGTTGTGGACAAGAAGCCATTGCAAGTGGAATATGTGAAAACAGGAGCCTATTCATAAAAATAATGTATTTATATTTACTCCTTCAAAGCCTCTGCTCAGGAGCTTTTTTAAAGTTCAGCTGGATAGAAAATGCCCACTTCAAAACCAAACTGAAGACTTTAACAGATGTGCCCTGGCGAAGAAAAGGGTGCAGACACAGCAAGGAATTCAGAAAGGACAGACAGTCATATATGGACACGGGAAAGGAATCTCAAATAAATGTTTGTGGCTGGGAGCTGGAGTTTATGTGTTACCTGTAATGAGCCTCTGGTTTTGGGGCCTGGCCTGTTCCTCTCTTTTTTCCTGACTGCAGCTTTTGGTGCTTTTTGTGCTACAGGAGCCAGTGTGGAATTTCACCAGCATCTCACTCCCTCCAGCAGCCAGAGGAGGGACACATCTCATGAGGAAGACCATCCCTGAAATGGAGAATTTGGATTTTATTTCTTAGCCATGCTTAAATCCCATGAAATTCCAGGTTGCCACACTGGGACAGGGCCATGTTTGTGTGTGTGTGTGTGTGTGTGTGTGTGTGTGCAGTCACACCTAGAGCAGCCTGACAGCAGCTCCTTGTATGCAAAGTCTGGGCAGTGCTGAGCTTGCAGGTGCTGCCTCCTCACACCCAGCTGTTGAAAATCCTCCACTCCATCCCTCAGGATGTCAGCACATCCCTCAGGGTGGTCACCCTAGTGACAGTTTTATCTCCAGTTTAATTAAAGGCATATTAATTTCAGGCTGTTAGCACATTTGGAAAGATTAGATCAGGCCTTATCCCGGTGGCTGTGGTTCAGGAGAGGGCTCAGCCTCAGCAGGCTCTTGTGTCCCTGTGTGTCCCTTTCCTGTGCTCTGACAGCCATGCATGAAAGATGCTGTGGTGTCCTCATCAAGATATTTTATTTTCTCTCATGAAACTCCAAAAATAAACGAAGAACTGTCCTCCAGACTATTACCTTCTGTCTCCCTTCACACACTGGACACTTGTAAACCGTGCCAGGAGTTCCCATGTAGGGGCCTACGAAGATTTCAAAGCCAAGCCTCTGAGAAAAAGAGGGAAGAGCAGAGCTGGGATTCCCTGGGCAGCTCAGAAGGTGTTTGTGAGGAGGGCTGAGGCCGTGCCCAGCAGGATGTGCCATGCCAGTGAAGCAGAGCTGGGCTGTTTCCCGTGCAGCTGCGAGTGCCCCGAGTGACCCCAGGGGAGCAGCCAGGGCCCCCCAGCTCCCTGCACACCACAAACACCCCCAAGGCTGCACTCACATCTCATCCTGACACACGGGGGAAAACTCACATCTCCTGGGAGATCACTCACCTGCCCCCACCTCAACATCACCTTTCCTTCTTCCTCCATCCTTCCCACCAAGACCCCTGCAGGTCCTAAAGGAAATAAGGAGGGAATCGTGATTTTCAGTGGATCATTTCAGTTCTTCTTCACAGTAACTCTGTCCTGTGCCCATGATGGCCATGGGGGCCTGGGGAAGGCTACTCAGAAATGTGAGTCAGAAGCAGAGAGGTTTTGGAGTGCAGGAATGGCCTGTCCATGGCTCTCCAGGGAGGTCAGCCCCAGTTCAGGAGCACCTACACAAACAGCTGCCAGGATCTGGGAGAGTGTTTTAGAAGGATCACTCTGGACGTGCTGCTGCCCTGTGTTTTTTCCTTAGGCAAGAGGTGCTGCCGTGGTAACAGAAAGGATTCTGCCTTAACTAGAAGTGGTTGTGTGATTTTTGCACCACTGAGCCTCTTGGAACACGCAGGTGAATTGGCTTGTGTGCATGAAGCATTAGGAATTTCCAAGGAAACAACTTTTTATTGTGTGTGCGTGTTTTCTCATCTGCAGAGAAGAATAGCTGTGGTACCCTGCAAGGATTTGACTGAGCTGAGTATTTCACAGAGCTGACATTAATGCTGAAGACATTAACTTAGAAAGGCCTCGCTTTTTTCATGACTCACGCCAGAAGTTATTTTCCTGTAGGTTTGTTCTGAGTGATTAAGATAGGTTTGCTTGTGTATATATTCTGTTCTACACATATGGATATATACATTACCTTCACCAGGGAAAGCTCCCACACTTTCCCTTGTTCATTAACATTATACATGACATGGGTTCCAAATTAAATGTCACAGCCTTTATTTACAAGGTAAGCAATGAAGATAACCCCATTTAAAGCTCCTCATTTTCAGTGCTGGCCACCTCACCCTTCATGGAGATCACTGGACAAGAGGAGTCGAGGCCACTGTCTGCTGTGAGCTTCCCAGCTTGTCCACCTGGGAATTGTAAAATTCCCTTTCCACGCACAGGTAGGAAATCACATTTAGTATTTCAGCCAGTGGGGTAGAAATGGGGGCAGCACCTCAGAAGCTGCTTCTCAACCACTCCCTGATTTTCAACCCAGCCACAGTGGCACGTTGGGAGCTGTTTGAGCAGGCACCAGGCTCCCTGAGAGCCCGAGCCCAGGCAGGGAGCAGCGTGCTCTGGCCACGTTGCCTCCATCCTGCCTGTCCCAGCTCGCCCTGAACCGCCTGCCTGTCTGCCCCAAAAATCCCTCCTCGCTACTCAAAGGATATAAAGGGAACATGGGGCAAAGCACAGAACAATTCTTCAGCCTCTGAAGCTGTTAAAAATATTTTTGATAAAGGTACACATAAGCACAGCTGAGCTCCAGTGAACACCTTCTTGTTTCTCATGGTAATTTTATATTGTTCCTGAAGCAGAGCCTGATTTTTCTCTTTGTGAAAGGAGAATTTTAATTCTGGTCCTATTCATTAATCATATCAAAACACAAGGTATGCAGATGTTATTTTTCAGTAATTTTAAGGTGCTGGTGTATTAGTGAAAGGTTAAGAAATGCAAAATAGCTGTAAAGCGTTTGGGTTTTTTCTTGAAGTGTTTGGTTTCCTCACATTATTGCAGACTGCATATATCTTTATTTCTCAGTAAGAGCAAACTGTGGTCCTGAACCTCTACAACTCCAAACACAAGCAAAGATAGTGACTTTTTGAAATTAAAGAACAAATAGTTCCACGAAAAATGAGCACTGTCACAAAAGAAGCATAAACTTCTCCTGCCTAGTGGTGGCTTCCAAGGCATCAGACATTTTGTAAACTAGCAATTGGATCCAGAATTGGGACGGTCCTGCTTTTCCCGTTCATTTTTCCACTATGAGAGTGTCCAAAACTCTCTGAAATAAAGGATTACTGTCAAGGGGTTCAGAAAGTCGTATTTTCATAGAACAGTTCATTCTGACAGGTAACCCCAGCAAGCACACAAGCTGTTCCATTAAATGTCATGGCCTTAAGCTTAAAAACGTATCCCACATCCCAAGCCCAACTGTTTGTTTTCAGGAGTGTTCTCAGTGCTGCTGTGGCCCAGAGTTTAGATCAGTGGTTTAGCTGCCTATACCTCATTTAGAGGTTGTAATCAAGTGAGACCCACTTTGGTTTAGTGTTTAGCAAATTATCTTCACCCTTTTGCCACTAAATCACTGTACAAGCACGAGCAAACCACTCTGCTCTTCCTCTCCTTCCCCTTATTCAAATGTACCCAGGCCATGACTTGTGATATGACTGTGAGGAGTGAAGATCTATCCATCAATATGGGCAGAAAATTCTGGAAGCTCAAGGTCACAACATGAATTCTGAGTGTAGCCATGAGATTTGAGTATTATCAAAATTTTTCTGGATGAAAAAGCATGGAATGCCCATGGTTTTCTATCAAAAGCAGGCAAAAAGAAATGTTGGTCCCCAGAACAGAAATCTGCTCTGATATCACCCTGACGTAATATGGTCTTATCAGGTCTGAGGCAGGTCCTTCTGCCTCTGGGCTTGCAAAATGTGCTGGGCCAAGAATTGAGAAAATAGAAGATTATTTAACTTCACCCCATTTCAAAATGTAGTAAGAATGTATTTCTGCATTAAAAAAATGTATTTAACTTCCCCATCTGTGTTTCACTTGATTCATATATTCAAGCCATTTTCTAAAGCTGTGAACAACAACTTTTAAATAAGAGTTCAGATTGTTAAATAATCACAAACTATCAGAAACTTGGCCTTTATAGAGAAACACAAATATACAGCAAGTCAACAGCACTAGCAAGTCAGTAATTGAGGCAACCTGCTTTAATGTAAATAGTATCAATAATTTTTTTTGCATTGCTTCAGAGGTATTGAGGAGATATTGCCAATGTTGGGATCATCTACAGGGGTTCCACATCTTCGTGCTTCAGGCATCTCAACCGAAGCAGCCAAAAACTGGGCCAGGGCAACAGTCCAAAATTTTAGTGGTGAGCCTCCAAAATTCAAGACACTCAGGGAATGCATGTTGGGGAATAATATGAGAATGCTGAAGGAAAAAAAAAAAGAGAGAAGGGCGTATTTAATTTGTATCCAATATTAATATTTCAAACATTGGTACTGTCAATTTGGAATAAAAGCCTGTGTTTGAAATGCCTGTGAAAGCCAAGGCAGTTGCCTGAGAGCCTCAGACGCTGTCTGATGCCATCGGTTCCTGAGTTGCCACGAGGCAATCTGGGTGGCTGGCTGCTCCAAATCCACAGGCACGGGGAGGTTTGGGATGTCAGCTTTCGAGGAGTCTCCCCACTGGGTTACTCTGGATCCTGGAATATGAGAATGTGGGTTGGCAAGAACCCGCGTGTCTGGGAGCTGCTGAGCAGCCCCGCAGGCTTCCCAAAATTCAGGCTTGCCATCGTCCCTTCTGACAGGATGGAGAGAACTGGGAAGTGTATCTCAGCTTGAAAACTCAGAATTTGGGAGCCAGGTCCCACAAAACTTTCACCCTGTTCCTTCTGGGCAGGTGTTGCAGGGAGATGAGAAGCAGCTGGAGTTGAGAAAAGGAACCAGCCTGGTTGGAGACACCTGGTGACTCTGCAGGTGCCTCTGAGCCTCCTTGCTCAGCACCGTTTTGGGGTAGTTTAACAGAGCTGCTGCTTTGAGGAGCTGAAGTTTATAATTAAATGTTTTTTTAGGAGCTGGGCTGCCTTTCAGCATGCTTGAGACCGGGGAGTGTGACAACCCAGTCTGCCCAGTGATGGAAAGTTAGAAACTGGAAATGTACCTGGATGCCACCCTGAGTCAGCCCAAACCGAAGCATCTCTACAAAACACCTAGATGTGAACAAACTACCTTCCTCTGACAAAAATATTCCGTCTGAGAATTTCTGACCAGCTCCAGCGGTAAACACCTCCAGGGTGTCATTTTTGTCTGATACAGGGCAAAAATTATTCGGGTACCTGTTGCTCGGGGTGGAAAGATGAGGGAATGGAATAGTAAATTAAAGGGGTTGGAGCAAAAAAGCAGCTGATTGTCTGAGCACGGCTGGCCAAGTTGTGTTCAGGTATCTGTGTGGGAACGCACCTTTCCACGGATGAAATGCCCGTGGCAGGGGCTGCAGCCACGCTGTGGAGCCTCTTATCCCCTTCCCCTCACTGAGTGGGCTTTACACTTGTGGGGCTTTACACTTGTGCTTATTTTCCTACATCCCCTCGGTGGGGTTTGAACGGGCACCTCTCCTTGTCCTGCTCCTGGCCTTTTCTCCCCTCCCTGTGGGCCCCGCGATCCCCCTCAGGGAGCCGGGGCCTCCGCGGGCGGCGACGGAGGCGCGGAGTTCCCGGCGGGCCGGCCGCCTCCCCGCCCTCCTTCCATCCTCCCTCCCTCTCTCCCTCCCTCCCTCCCTCCCTCAGCGGCGTGTTTGGGAGGGAAGGAGGGGGTGGAAGCCGGGCCGGGGCGGCCAGCAGGCAATTTGCATGAGAGACAGACTGGGAATGAGCTGGAGTGGGCGCCTCTCCGCGCACACAGAGCGGGGCAGGAGGGGGAGGAGGAGGGAGCTGCTGCTGCCGCCGCCGCCGCCGGGGAGAGGCGGCGAACTCCGGGCAAAGTTTGGAGCCGCGGGCCCGCGGCGCTGAGGCAGCGGCGGGGCGGGGAGCGGCCGGGCCGGGCCGGGCAGGGCCGCCCGGTGTGAGGCGGCGGCGGCGGCGGGCAGAGCTCGGGGGCCGGCGGGCAGAGCGCGGAGCCGGCGGCGGGCGCTGCCGGCACAGCCAGCATGTCCTCCATCCTGCCCTTCACTCCTCCCATCGTCAAGCGGCTCCTGGGCTGGAAGAAAGGCGAGCAGAACGGGCAGGAGGAGAAATGGTGCGAGAAGGCGGTGAAGAGCTTGGTGAAGAAGCTGAAGAAGACGGGGCAGCTGGACGAGCTGGAGAAGGCGATCACCACGCAGAACATCAACACCAAGTGCATCACCATCCCTAGGTACCGGGGTGCGGAGGGCGCGGCTCCCGGGGCCCTGCGGGGAGCAGCGGGACCCTGAGGGACCCCCGAGCCTGAGGGAACCCGAACCTGAGAAAAAGATGGGAAACCCTGAGGGACCCCCGAGCTCCGGCACGGCCGGGACAAGGCTTGTTTTGTGTCCCGGCCCTGCCGCACTCGGTGCCGTGTTGGTCCTCTCTGCCCGCTCCTTACCTAGTTAAGAAAAACCCCGTAACTGGCTACAAAATTGAATTACTCTCTAGTAAAGAGAGAGAAAACGTAGTGGAGAAAATATGCCTCGAGCCGAGGTTATTAAAAAGAAAAAAAAGTTGGAAGCGCTGCGGATCAGTTCCACTCACTGAGGGTACCCTCATTGTCAGAAGTTTCAGCGTGTTCTCAGCTGCTGTTGTATTAAGATTTTCTGGTGATTAATGCTTCAGGAAAACGGTTTTGTTTGGGTTGTTTGGCTTCTTCCATATTACTCCTCTGAAGGGGTGATTTAGAGCCCTGCTCTGCTGCTGTTTTCGAATTACTTTTTAAGTCGGGAATACAAATGGCAGAGCTGAAGGAGGTTGTTTGGAGTGAAAAAAAAAAAACAAAACCACACACATGTGGGGGTGAATATAACTGATTTTTTTCTTCATTTTTTGAATGAACATAGGTTTTATTTTTAGTCTCCATTCCGAGCTCCATCCATAGGACCATCATAAATCATAAAAGACGTGTATAAAACTACCCCATCTAAGATTAATTTTCCAAATAACTTTCAAATGGCTGCCCACAAGTGGTGTTTTATTGCTGCAGATTGTTGATTTCTGTGAGCTCAGCCAGATGACTGCTGGGTCTGTTCCTGATTGTTGTTTGAGAGTACTTTTTTTTTTTTTTTTAAAGCAAAGGCCAAAGTTCATCCCAAATATTTGAATGCTGCATAATTGTGTGTTTTTTTTTTTTTTTTTTTAAAGCAAAGGCCAAAGTTCATCCCAAATATTTGAATGCTGCATAATTGTGTGCTTCTGCGTGAGAAGATATCTGTGTGTGTGTGTGTATTCATGCTTCTCTCTGGCACAAACAAATGTATGCTTTCTTGGTTGTCAGAATGATTTAATATGCAGGAGCTGATACAAAGCAGCATCTGTTGCATGAAAAAGTGAAGCAAGTAGCTTAGAAATGTGGATGTTTGGAGCTCCTAAAATTTTCTTCCAACAACTGTAGTGTTTTTTTAAAAGGGAAAAAAAAAAAAGCCTCCTTATCTTTTTTTGGTGCTGAATGACTGTGGCTAAGATTTTGGCCAGTAATGTAAATGGGAGCTCTCAGCCTTTGTTAGAGTTGCTCCGGCTTCTACTTGAAGCAGAAATCAAAACCTGTAGAGCCACCAAACAATACAAATGCCTTAAAAACTATATTTTTGAAACTCTTGGTAAGCAGTGTGCTTTCCGCGTAGGTAATTCCCTGTTTAAAACACTTCCCTGAAATATTTACCATTTCAAAAGAAGAAAATTGCTGGAGCAGCCCTGCTGCTGTGACCTGGGTATTGTGTCTGTGGCTGATGCTGACCCGTTAGGGAGCAGAGCATGAAGTCCCGTGGAACTTCTGTGACTCCGAACAAGGTGGTTTAGATAAGGAAAGATTCGATATTGTATGATTTAAAGGAATAAAAGAGTTGGGCCAAACACAATGGTTTATTTAAAAAAAAATAAAAAAACAACAGAAGAAGTAAAGGTTGAAAATAATAACACCAACAGATATCACAAGTCATGATTATGGATATCATATGAATATGGTATCTCACCTTCAGAGATTGTCCTGACTGTTCCTCCTCTGTTCAAGAGGATCTGTGCAGAAACTAAAACATTTCATGGTAATTTATGACACTGACCCGGGATCCTGCAAATCTTAAACCTCGGTATGGGGGAGGCATCAGCCTGTTTTGGTGGGAGCCCCTTATACCTTGGCATTAGTTTTTAAACATAACTTTGTATGTGCTTTTATTGTTGTTTAAAAATAAGCGTGGTTAGGTTTTCTGTGCTGAGATGTTAACATCTGTGTGTCAGAGGTTGGGGAATGGTGTGGGAACATGGAACAATCTCTCTGAAGTCAGTGCAGAGCCACAGCTCTGACCAGGCCTTGTGACTTTAAGAGCTGTGCCTTTTCCTCTGGGCTGCACTGCTTGTCCTAATGTATCTGTGAATCTGATTACTGTGTCATCTGAAATTAGTGTTTGCAAGACGATTTTAGCGTGGTTTTAGTTTCCTGGGTTTTTTTTTTTGTTTGTTTGTTTTTTCATAATTGTTACGTATGTCATTTTGCTATTTACTCAAATAATATGTTGGGGAGGGGGAAAAGGGGGGGAAAGCATCATTAAGGATTAGCTCATGTTGTGCATTGTCTGTAATGCATCAGTAGACTGAATTACAGTGGAGCCATGCCAGTGATGACTCTGGCCCAGCAGGAGCAGGGTAAGTCCAAAATTAGCTATTGTATCCATGAGACTAGTTTCACATGGAAAAGGGCTCGAGCTTTGCAGAAACATTGCTTGTGGGAATGAGGGCTACACAGCAAATTCCTGGACTGATCAGGTGGGACTGTTTGAAGAGAGGACAGGAAAAAAAGACTTGCTTTGTTGTAGGGCTAAGGAATTAGAATAACAAATGTATTCCTGCTGTCATGTTTATCTGCTGGGATCTGAAAACATGTACTACATGCTATCTCCTGACAGATTAGTAAATAGGGATTCGTTTATTTGCTTGTGTATTTGCTCAGCATGTATTACTTCTCCAGGTGCTCTATTTCCGAGGTGGTGTGACAGACACCCCAGGTTTTCTGTTGGGAGAACCTGTGTCTGGAGAGACCTTCAAGGATTTCAGTGTGGCAGGATTTTTCCTTCTTGTTTTTACTGCTGGAGGAGGAAGTCATTTCCACCTGAAAAACTCTGGTCTCAGACCATCTGATGGTTTCTGGTGGTGCTGGTGCTGCACAGGAGGGCTCCTTTAGAGGATCTTCCTTCCCTCCTCCCCTGGGCACAGCTTCCAAAGCCCATCGCTCCCCAGCAGGACCTTTCTTTAAACCTCTGCCCTGAACTGGTGGCTTTTGGTGTCAGAGCTGACTTAGTGAGTCGTAGGTCCCCCTGACAGAAAGGTTTTTTCATCCTGTATTGGGTGATAAAGTTGAGGACACACATTCTTCTGCCCATTAAAATGCATTCTTTATCACAGTTGTGTTATCTTGAAGGCCCAGCTTTCAGGATGAGCATTTTTAGCACTTTTCAGACCAAGCTGAGGACGAGTGTGCCATTAGCACCTACCCAGCACAACCAGCTGGGTGTTTGTGGCCTCTCTGATTTGCTCTGTGAGCAGGCAAAGATCTGCTCCAGCTGCTCGCAGGATTTCTGAATTTTTGGTGGCTCTATTCTCTTCGAAGACCCAAAAATGTGGTAAGAATGGCATCTACAGCTGACATTCATACAAACCTGCAAAAAACCTGTGTTTCTAACACTGTTCTGGGCAGAAGAGAGGCTGTTTTGTGCACCTGAGAAACCAGTAGCATTTGCCCTGGAGATGAAGTGTTTAACTCAACATTTTTAGGGTCTGATCTGCAGAAACCAGCCCATGTGATGGGCACTCAGTAATTTCTAAAAGCTGTGCAGTGTCTATAGTCTCACTATATGAGATAGTAAATGCTTTGTTTGTTTCAAGAGCTTTAGTGGTGCTACACACACAAAGACATAAATCTCCTGACACGTTGTAATATATTTTCATATTCACATTTTTTTCTTTTGGACTTGTATTTATTTGTTTTGGTATCACCTGTGGTTTTAGGGGAGCCAGGATTCCTGTATGTAAGGAGCACCTTCTTTTAAGTAGTGGGTTGGTTTTTTAATTAATTTAGAAAACAGTTTTGTAGAGAGGTGAGTGTTACTTCTTGTGGAACTCATCTGATAAGGGTAGATTGTACCAATTGAAATGCAAACACGGTACCTTTGCTTCTTAAAAGCCACTGAACAAGGTGTTCCTTAAATGATTTACATTTTGGTGGGGAAAACCAGGGATAATACACAAGGAACATAATGCATAAGGATAATAAAGAAGAAACATAAATATTTCACACCTTTTGGGTCTGAGCACAGCTTCTGTTGCGTTGGGAGTTGACCACACAGTATTTACAGGATTTAATGATGTTGTTAGGTTTGAGGTGATACCAGGAAAATGGGAAAACTGAGGATGTTAAGTGGCACAGGAGGATGTGGTTTCACACCACGGTGTGATTTTGGGGTCATTGGACTTGCTCCTTGTGGGTCCCTTCCAGCTCGGGATATTCTTTGACTCCATGCTCTTCTTTTGGGACTGATGCCCATCTGTTTGCAGTAACAAGCAAAGGACTAGTCACAGTTTTGTGTGTCCATGTCCAAATATATATATATGTTCTTTAATGCCAGTTTCAAACTACGTTATTTTCAGTTTTCTGTCCCTGAGTGTGAGGAGCTGTAATACTTCCTGGCCTTGTCTGGGAGTGCCTGCAGGGGTGGTTACAGCCCAGTCCCTGTGTGTGAACACCTCTGGCTTCCATCACCCTGCTCAGCTCCATCCTGCTGGGGCTTTTCCTGCTGCAAACCCTCTCTTTGTGCCCTCTGTCCTGCCCGAGCTTTGTGGGCAGGTTTTACAGCCCTGCCCCAACCTTTGTGCTGCTGCAGTGCCCTCATCAGCTCCTCCACAGCCCAGCTGTTGTGGCCTCTGTGGGACTTTGCAGCTCTGAAGGTGAAGATGTGGGGAGTGTACATCAGCCTGAGCCTGACACAGCTCCAGCAGGGTCTGGACAACGCTCTTGGGCACAGGCTGTGACTCTTGAGGATGGTTCTGAGCTGGACTCAGTGGTCCTTGTGGGTCCTTTCCAGTGATCCTTGTGGGTCCTTTCCAACTCAGCTTTTTCTGTGTGATTCCATGACTTTCTGCCTGCTGTCCTGCTCATCCATCAGTGCCTTTCTCATCTCCCCACAAGTCATTCCCTCCTCTCTGGGCAGTTTTCTGCTCCCTGCAGCCCCTCCAACTTCTTCTCCCCACCCTCGAGCTTGTTCCTGCCTCTTACATCAGCCTGGCTAATGTGTGTGGAGTTGTTGTATTCCCAAAAACAAAGCACTGCTGTCAGGCTGGAGCAATAATGTTGGTACAACCAGTTAGGGAGCAACTGCACGCTCAGTTCTTGTGGCAGAGACAAGGAACTGGGAGAGGAGGGAGGCTGGGGAGGAGTTATGGTCCCTCCCCTCAAAAGAGTTGCTGCTGGAATAGCACAGCAGCCCTTTATTAAGTTTTGTGATTTCTCATGCAGTCACTGCAATTCAAATTTGCCTATATATATATTTATATTTATTTTTTACCTGAGTTGTGTGAGCCAGCTCACACTTTGCATTAAAACCAGTGATAAAACTCCTTCTGTCTTGAAAAACAAGCAGAATGTTTATCCAGGACACTGAGGGGCTAAGAGGAAAAAATGGATTTTACCATTTGTTAAGATGCTTTCAGGTATTCATATCTCTGCCTTTCATTCCTCTGCCCTTTCTCAAGAGACTAAAAGAGTTAAAATAGCTTCTGAAGGGACTCATGATGTTCTCATTATATTGTGTAGTAAGTGTTGAATCTGTGTGAAATAAAATGTTTAAAATGGTTGCTTAAGTTTCATAGTATTAGGAAAAGACCCTGAATATTGCAGTCATTTAAATATAATGAGAAATAAATGCAAAAAATTGATGAAATAAAGAAGTACACACTGTACGGGATTATCACATCAGGGATCCAATTAAAATGAGTTCTTCTAATAAATATTGGTTTAATAATGTAAACTTGTGATTGCTATATTATTACAACAAAAATAAAATTAACAAGATTTAATGGACTGAGCAGCCATTAATTTTCACTTGTTAATTTATTAGGAACTTCTAATGCTGTTAGATGCACAGTAATGCCATTATCCTGCATGAACTACTTGATGAAATAAATAGGGCCAACAAGTGCTTGAATTAAATTGAAATCAGTTTTTATTCCCAAATTATCTCTTTCTGTTGTTTGGGTTATTTTTTTATTATCACTATGTTTTAGCTTTCCTCTACTGAGTGCAATTAAATTTTCAGGGATGGGATGCAGCACTCCTCCAGCCAGGCTTATGAATAGTCCTAATTAACTTTTGTCCTTGCCTGCCTTGATGTGTTTGTAAAAATCGTTTTCCAGTCTGGAGCTGCCTGTGCTGATGGGCAGAGAAGGGAGGGACAGGAGGAGGGGAATGAAGCCAGGGCAGAGGTTCTTGTCCAAACCCTGCAGTTATCCACCAGGTCCAGCAGCTGTTTGCCGGTTCCTTTTGGAATTGGTAATAATTAGCACAACTTTGTGTAGCTAAGGAGCCAGTAATGTGTGGATTGTTGCAGTTAATGCTGCTTTTAATGGTGTTTTGAAGCTTTTCAGATCGTCATTTGCTGGCATCTCTTTGCCCCCAGAGTGCAGGGACTTTCCCTTAGTGAGGTTTGACTGCTCCAGGTACTGGGGCTCTGTAGAAATAATACAAAGCCAGAGCTCTTTTCTTCTGTCTTAGTCTCAGCTCCTCAGAGGACAGAAATGTGAGTGGGAATAAACTATTCCTGCATAGTAAGAGCAACTCTATTAAAAACCCAAGCAAATAAAAACAAGGGTAACCCTTATCTTCACAAGAGCCCAGCCAGGTAAGAAATAACACTTTTATTTTTGTTTTTTATTTATGACGCTGCTTTTTAAAGGGTCACCCAGGGATCATCTGAGCTCCAGCAGGAAATCTTTGTTAGCTAAGGAAACCTAAGATGTTGCAGCTACACAGCTCCAGATTCCCAGATTTGTTCCCTCAGCAGCAAGGGAGGTTTTGGTGCTGCAGATACTTCTGACAGTTCTGCTGCTGTGGAAAACATGGATTATGTCTCTCACTGGTGAGCCTCATGGAAGAACATGCTTAAAACTCCAGTAAAACCTACCTGTGAGCAATGTAACCTGTGTGAGTCCAGGAAAGGTGATCCTGATAAATTTTGTAAGTCACAAGAAATACCTTCACAGCTCGCTTGCTGTTCAGCACTGGGTTTTGAGGGCAAGGAGGGGACACATTTCAGGTGGTGCAGCTGTGATCTGCGTGTGCCCAAATTGTCTTGGAGCACCTGCACACCTGCCTGACCCTGTGATGGGACCATCTGCTTTTCCAGCCCTGCAGGAATATGGATCAGCTCACGGAAAATGAGGGGTGTGAATGCTGCAGAGAGGATTGCAGTGGGTGGTGTGTCAGGAGATGGATCCTCTCCCTGGCATTCTTGCTTTCTCCAGGGTTCTCAGGGTGAAAATAGTGGGTGAACCCTCTCTAGCTCACTTTATAATTTGCAGTTGAGAGTTTCGGTAAGTTTTCCTTATAAATTGCATCATAGGAAAGGTCAGAGTTTCTCTCTGAAACGGTGACATTAATAGTTATGGTTAATGACGTTCATTAACCATAACTCAATCTTTAAGAAGGAAGTCAAAACAGAAATTTCCTCCTTTGTGGTGAAGCTACAGGCAGCAGTGGTTGAACGATGGACGCTGACACTGACTCTCCTTTTTCACAGCAAAAGAGGAGAAACTTTGTCCTTCCTGTTTTAATTGCTTGAACATGGAAAGACAAATGCATGTACTCTTCACATGTGTGGAACAGTTAAAGTTCACAAAAATATTGGGCTGAGAGGAAGACATCTGTGGCATGTGAGGATGCCTCTGTTCCTGTGTTGAATGTGTGACTGTTGTTGCTTTATCTGCTTAACAGGAGAATTATTTTTTCCCCAAATTTCTTTCCCTCCATTAACTGGAATTTTAGTGTTGCTGTGTGGGAAGACCAAGACCCAACTATAAGAACCTTTAATTTTGTTATTCTGAGGAAGACCAGTTTGAGTGTTTTTTTCATAGGGATATGAAGTCCATGGTTTCCATATATACAGAACTGTACAGAAAAGCCCTTATTATTTGTTGAACAAATTGTTATTCCCTTGAACTCAGGATGCAGAGCCTGTTTGTAGCACATGTGTAACAAACAGCATCTGAAAAATTCTATCAGTGTTGAAAAAGCTCTCAGTCTAAATGAAAGGCTAATGAGCAGCTGGAGGCTTTTCCTACTCTTTTTGTGTTTGTGTAGTTACATGGATTTCAGTAAATTTACTTCCAATTTGCAGGCAAGTGAAGAGAGAGGCCAGCACAGGAAAGCAGTGAACTGAAAACAGGGGAGAGGAGTTTGTAGGTTGAATATTGTCCACTTTTCTCTTCTAAATTCAGGGATTTAGTGGCTTCTGTGGGTTCTTTGCAGGATTTGAAGCCTGCCAAGCAGAGCCTGTGAGACCTGGGGGCTCCAGCCCCAGGAAGACTGAGGCTGGAAATCTGGCAGGAAGCCAGGCAGAGTTTAGCTGGAAGTTTGATGAAAATGATATTTCTCTGCAAAACATTTAATTTTCAGAGGAGTTCACTCATATTTCAGTGAGGGTTTGCTGAGGGGCGTTGGTGGGGCTGGGCAGAGAGCCTCCTCCACATTTGTAGCTGAGTTACCTCTGGAGTGGGAGATGCTGTGCCTGGGCAGGAGGCAGCATTGGGCTGTTCTGTGTTTTTTTCCTTTTTTAACCAGCTTTCAAACCAGTGGTGAAGCCCTTATTCCTGTGTGCCCCTCCCCTGCCCCACAGCTCCCCAAGCTCAGGAAGCAGAAATGTTTTCTAGATAAAGCCCTCCACAATTACAGGCCTTGAACTCAGGAGAGCACAAGGTCTGCTAATGACATCTGTCCCTGCTTTCCCAACAATCAGCAGCCTGTGGGATGAAAAGTCTGGAATAGTTATTGATGCTGGCCTGGAACCTTCAAGTTCACCTTCCAGTGAGCACTGGAGATGCTGGATTAATGACCATGTACGAGTTTCACAGGCCTGGGATGGGCAGACTTAGAGATGACTTGGCTAGTCTTCCTCCATACCTGCTTCTTGGGCCTACATTTACCTGACTTACTCAGTATACGCTTCACCATCAGTCAGATCTGTCCTGATTAATGTCATTGTTTTCTGTTCAAAAATATTATTTTTTTTAACAGCCAGTTTTTGCACAAGAACAGTAGAAAGTGCAAACCAGATACAAAGATACAAAACCACTGGGGTAGAATGAAGCTTTATGCAGCAAAATGACAGTTTTTAAGTAGCAGATAACCACAGTGCACTTGTTGGAGCTGACACAACTTCCTAGCTGGTTTCTGTTGCCAGTGAAAGTCTGCTGGCACTCTGCAAACTGAGTTGAGCTTTGCTCTGAATTAGATGCAATAAATAACTCGTGTGTAGGTAGACAGCTGATCATTGAAGCTTTTCCCCAAGCCTGGTTTTGCTTGTTTGGGAGAACTGCAGGCTGAAAGGTCAGGTATAGAATTGCAATTGTATCTTTGTTTTTCCCCAATCATAACTGAATAAAGATGGGTTTTCAGTTGTGGATTGCTGCATAATGAATGCACATTGTGGTTAGGGAAGACTGGAAATATCAGGGTTTGTTCCACAGCACTGTGTAACTGTGAGCAAAACACTGCACCCTGCTTGTGCCTTTACTGCCTCCCAAATGCAGTCCTTGCCTGTCAGGGAATTTAATTACACTTGGGAAAGCTCATAAAATCCCAGGATTTTAGAAACTTTTTGCAAACCCCATTACCTTGCTGCTTTAAAAAGCTTTCTGCTGCCCAGCATCTCTTTTGTACTAAGAAAGCAATTTTAATTTTTGTTGGAAAATCTCTTTCAAAATATGTAGGTGCTACGTCAGTGAGAATATTAGAATTCCACAGATGTTTAGTGGTAAACCTTGGCTGGGTTTGCCTAATATTTATCTATTCATCTCCGTAGCAGTGCCTCCTGTACACATGGAATATTTTGACTGGTTGATACACATCATACCACAGAGTTCTGCTCCTGAGCTCCAGTCTGAGGTCTGTTAGCACAAGTCCAGGGGAAACTCTATACATGTAGCCTCATGTTTTCAGTTAAGTAATATTCTATAGCCATATGTGAATTTAATGCCATCCAAATACAGGATGGTAAATGAAAGAAATGTGTGTCTGTTGCTGGTGGACTTTTACAACCATGACCTGCAGCAAAACCACTTGGAAAAATGTAATTTCTGTACCTATAGCTGTGTCTTTTACTGAATGTTTTGGCAGGCTCTGAGTGTTGAGCACTCACATTTATTTGCTTCAAAGCTCTTTTGCATCTGAAGACTTTATGGGGAATTGTTCTGAAAGAGATGACTGGAAACTAATAGCTGGCCATCTGGCTGGAAACAACATTATTAATTAAACGTTCTCTTTTAAATCATTTACAAGTTTGAAATAAATGCTCTTTTCAAAGCTACTGAAGCAAGATGAATTTGAAGTCTCGCTGTGGAAAACAGAGTATTTAATGTATCTCTTCACTAAAATTAAGTATGGAGAAGTAGCATCTGAAATCACAGTTACTTAAGATAAGCTGTGGGAGCAAAACAGCTTCTGGATTTTTTCCCTGTGTGTTTTACATGGTTACTTTCCTTGAAGGAGAACAATTAAGCTGGCAATGCTGGCAGCTAGTCCCATTTAAAAATAATAATAATAAATCTTT
This sequence comes from Parus major, assembly GCF_001522545.3. Classification (NCBI taxonomy): domain Eukaryota; kingdom Metazoa; phylum Chordata; class Aves; order Passeriformes; family Paridae; genus Parus; species Parus major. The sequence goes on from NC_031779.1 coordinate 18,698,691, forward strand.
ACTATACAATATTCATTGAGTTCTCTTAAAGACCTTTTCATTATGTGCTTTTGAAGGGGGAGCATTTGTGGCCTCTCATTTTACACCAGAGTTCTGATCTTAAATCGTTTATAGCAGAAGGATTTTTTACCCTCTTTTGCTGATGGGGAGAGTGAAGTCCTGAGAATGGGGCTGATTTACCTCAGGCTAATGGGGGCAAAGGGCACTTTGGTGCAGACATCCTAAGGTTTGCTGCAGTTTTCCATATCCAGGATTGAAGTGGGATCTTCCTGTGCTCTGGATGGAAAACAGGAATCAGTTCAAAGGCTGTTCTCTCTGTGTTACACCAGTAATTTGTAACGTGGGGATTTTATATTCATTAAACTGATTTTCAGTTAAATAGAGGAAGAAGCCTGTAGCATTTCAGAATCGTGGACTCAGAACAGTGTGGATTGGAAGGAACTTCCCAAGCTCATCTTGTCCACCTCCCTGGGTGTCCAGGGACATCTTTTACTGAGGTTACTCAGAGCACCCTCCAGCCTCCCTTGGAACACTTCCACTGGTGGGGCATTCACAGCTTCTCCACACAAAAGAAGTAAGAAAGTGGTGAGGATACACTTCAGGAGATGTTATTTCATTTTATGTCCATATTTGCCATATTATTTCCATATTAGGATGAGCATTTCTGCCGTGATTTTTCAGTACCTTAAGGGTCCCAGTAGTTCTTTTTGGAGTGTCTGAGAGACCTGAGAACCAGCTTTAATTCAAACCTATTTTGCAGCTCCTGGTAGAAAATGTGTGTATTAGGATATTGGAAGAACAGAGTAGCCATTTGGATGGATAATGGAAAAGGAAAGGAGCACCCTTAAATAGGGTTGAAAGAATAGTTCAATGTAAACATCCCCTCTGTTTCCTCCCTTTACTTCTCCATTTGTTCTTGATGGGGTTTGTGGTACCAAACAAAGTTGGTGCCAGACACAAATGAACCCATGGAGCAACTGAAGGTCTTGGAAGTGCTGGCCTGAAGTGGGGTCCTGTGAGTCCCTGCTTTGTAAGCCAGGCTCTGCTGGTTTGAAGGCCTTGTTGGGGGAGCTGCTTCTAAACAGGAATAAAAATAGCCATTGGAGTGTTCTGATTTTAGAAAGAAAAAAAAAGTATTTATTGGATTATGATTGGCTGATGACTTAGAAGCTAGAGACAGTTTTATGTTACAGAGCTTCTCACTCTATTCTCTCAGTTCCTGTTCCCCCCTCCCGCCCCGTTTTCTTTTTCCTCTTTTCTTACTTTCTATTTTTAGGATGGCATTTCAGAGTTTCTGCTCTACTGCCACACCAGCTATTCCAGAAGAAGGTGGGAGGTAGAGCTAATGACCACTGTTAGTAATTTGCCTTTTGATTTTGTGTTCAAAGTTTATATGTTTTCAATTTATCTGACAGTGAAAGATCTGTTTGTGCTTGAAGCCATTGATCATGCACATTTGACAAGAGAGGAGAGCAGGAAGTTTAGGACTGGAGAGAGTTTAAAGTTTAAGTCAATTTTATATTTTCTCTATGTTTATGTATATATTTAGTTTTTTTAATATATATGTAAAAATTCGTGTCCCATAGAATTAGTTTCAAGTGGAACATGGTATTTAATTAATCATTCTGTGGAGAAAAAAGTATTGTAACCTAATTAAAAAAATGTTAACGATCTATTACCATTGGAACAAACCACTTGTTTTGTGTTACACATGCCCACATAAATAAAATAATGGGATAATGGTTTTCCAGTCAGCTCTAACGCTGATCAGAGTTGCTTTAAGGGCATTAAAGCAGGGAGAGGGAATTTTCAGGAATACCCTGGTGGAAGGGCCCTGCTGCTAAAAGTTGTTCCCTGAGCTGCAGCTGCCCAGAGGCTTCTGGCTCATTTGTGCCTTTGTGACTTGCATTCTCCTGTGTGTGCTTGTCTTTGTTTATTTGTTTAGGGGTTGGGGTGGGGTTTTTTTTGTTTAAATATTATTTTTTTTCCCTTGTGCCGTGGCTGAGAACCTTAAACAACAGGGAAAGATGGTTATTGGGAGGGCAAGGAAGGGAACAGAAATGTTCTTTGTTTTGAAAGCAAAGGGTGTTAGTCAGTGTGAATGTGTAAAACAATCCAGCCACAGGTTCTTGGGTTTGAAGCCTGAGTGGGGGGTGATTTTTGTTATTAGTTCAGTAAGTCTCATTTTTCACCTGTGTGAGTTTGGGGCCATCATTTTTGCATGGGCAGAGCAGCTCTGAATTTACATCACTGTGAGAGAGGAACTGGGGAAGCACAGAGACGACTTGGTCACACTTTTGCTTTAAGATCACCTCTTGATTTTAAAAACTCCTATCACATTTAATTCTTAATTCTGCTTTGCAGTCCCTGTGCTACTTGGAGTTCTGAAGGATATTTTTCTAGGCCCATTTGGGGGTTGAGTGTTGTCAAAAAGTGGCCAAAAGTTGTTCCAGTGTAACTGCACATGTAATGTATTGCTATAAATTAAACAACCCAGGAATTATTTTTGGAAGACAAGGATTATTTCAACATAGCCCATAACTTTTCTACCAGTGATTCAATAGCTTACTCCTGTTGGTTAAAAATTGCACCTCACATCAAGCTGGATCCAGTGCTAGTTTGCAGGATATTTTTTAATTTAATTTTTATTTTTTCCAGCAAGTGATGTTGTTACTCCAAGGTATTTAACCCTCTTTAGAATAAACAGAAGACAAACAAGTCTTGTACTAGACAAAAGCTGATCCAGTTTGTTTTATGGCTGTCAGGGACACTGAGGAGTGCTGTCTAATCTGAAGTTGGCAATCCTTTGGGAATTCTGTGTACAGCCTTGCCCATAGGATAACCTTTGTCCAGTTTAGTTTTCTGGTGTTATCTCCTGGCACAAAAGAGAGGAGGAGAGAGCCAGTCAAATGTTCAAAATTTGTGTATATTTATATCTCCTGCAGTGGTTTTCAGGCCTGAAGAAGGTGGCTGAGGAAACCATGAGCAGCGTGTGTGCTGTGCAGCAGCTCATGGGGGTGAAAATGCTCCTGGGGGTGTCTTTTGGGAAGTTTTAAATTAAATTTTTCCCAGGTTGTAGAAGCCAAAAGCCACTGTGAATGTGTGCAGTGGGCTGGCAGATGAAGCTTGGTGTAGCAAGGGGCATTTTGTTGGTGGAAGTTGAGATAACAATAACCCCTGCTTTTATTTGTCAATAATTTTTTATCTTTTACTTTAAACCCAAATATTTTCTTCATATGCCAATAAATGGCAGAGAGGATTTGGACTGAGCAGCCATCTCTGGCTCTGTTGCTGAGCTGTTTGGAAGCCAAATTAATCCTAACAGAAATGACAGCTCTGAATTGTCTGATTTCCACGTACTTTTATACCATCACATCTCTGCATATTATGATAGTGATACATCACTACCAATTTTATTTCTGGTTTCCACTTCAATGAGTGTAGCTCCTGTTACCTACAAACCACGGCAGGAATGTTACTCACTGGTGAACCACTCGTCTTTGAAGAGTGTGACTGTGCTGAAGGGGTTTGTTTTCTCACATCCCACGCCAGGGACTGGCAGTTTCCTGTCACCATCGCTACCAGAGATTGTTCAATACAAGTTTGTGTCTTCAGCAGCACCTCGGTTTGTCATGGTTTCATGGTGAATGAAACCTAACCACTCGCAAAAGGCCACCGAGCTTGGCCATTTGGGGGCTGTGCTGAAGGTGACAAGCGCTGAAGATGCAAACTCAGATGCCTTTTGATGTCCCCTTCAAAGAAAACGCTAAATGCTGTTTATTGTGTGAGGTGAGTGGCCCGTTAGTGGCCGTGTCCTTTAATGAAGAACTTGAGCTCTCACATTATCCTTAGTCTGGCACTTTTCCCGAGTGTTGAAAGCGTTCCTGTGCTGGAGCAAGGTGTTACAACAAAGTCAAACGTGGGTGCAGAACTTGCCTGGGTGTAGCAGGGATTTGGCATCGTGAGGAACGTGAGGAGCCGAGTGACCCTTGTGCAATGAATAAATGAAATCCTGCTCCATCTTCTTAACGAGTCTGGCTCTGCAATTCTGCCATTCCTTGCACACAGATAAGAGAATTAATTGAACAAGAGACAACATTACTTGGCAGTTGCCTAATCGTCCTCCCCGTGTGCAATAAGCTGTGATCCAGATGTGCTGGACAATGCTGATGTGAAATGCTATAACTTTATGGCACTCTTAATTTTCTGAAAATCAGCTGCAGCTCCTCAGGTTTTGTCAGAGATGAGAATATTTCAGAATGTGGACGTGCAAATGTCAATGACAGGAATTGTGCCTGGAGTGTACTGAAAATACACTCCTTAAAATGGTTTTCCTTTAATTTACATCAAAAGAATCTTATCTAATTTTAACATATTGTTGCCATCGGGTGGTAGTGTCCATATGCAGCTCTACTCAATGTAGCACTACTTTCTTTGTCCTTTTGCTGTCACTGAAGCCACTCATGAAATTGTTTCAGCTAAAACCTCTTATTCCCTGGAATTTGGGCTCTTCCTCTGCAATACATAAAGTGATAGATCAGCACCTAATAAAAGTGGGATTATCTCTGAGCTGGAAATAAGTAGTAAGAGCCTACTGTGGAAATGACAGGGCTTACTTGTCATTACAGATTTAATAATAATACTTGCAGTAACTCCAGCAAGGTGAGGGTCTACAGGGGGCTTTGTCACAAACTGCTTTTTACTCCTTGCAAACTCTTTAGACTTTGGCTGTTCAAACTGTTCCGATGCTCTCGCTGCAGTCATGCAAATATCACAAGCTGTTCAGCTTGTTCATTTATTCTCTTGGAAAGGCAGAGAGGAAAAACAGCCTGGACTTGCACCCTGGAGGGAGCTGTGCAAAGCCAGGCTAAGGATTCTGGGGGGGAGCTGCGGAGTTTTCTGTTCTTTTGTTGATGATACTTTGCTTTCTGTCATGTCTTAGCAAATAATGAATAACAGCGATGGTGTGCTGCGAGACATGAAATCTGGAAGTGTTTATTCCAATGTGTGTGTGAAGCAGAGTCATCACCAGAGCCAAGTTTCTCACGGGCTGGTCTGGTTTGTGCCTGGGGCAGGAGTTTACAGCTATCTTGGTAATAAAGGCTCAGGGCCTCTGGTATTTCTGCTTCCCAGGTTCCCTGTGCCTTGCAATTCCTGTCCCTTCTGGGATCAACACCTGTCTCTAATTTCCAGCACTAACAAAGGACTCTGCTCTTTAAAACCCTCTGCTGTTTGTGTGTGGAGCACTTTGCTTTTACAGTCCAGGGCTGGAGGGACACCACAAAAGCAGATAAAAGCCAAGTGAAGCCGTTGCTGCAGTAGGCCTAAAACAAACTTTAAAAATCGTGAGGTTTTTCCTTCCTTCCCTTCGTGGTTTATTTTTGTCTTTCGTTTTTCTCTGGGGGAGGGAGGTGTGTGGTGAAGATTTATCTCTAAACACGAACACTGAAATTTCGTTGGGGATGTTGCACTCTCTTGTTCTGGGATTGTTTTATCACCTTCCTCACCTTAAGAACCGCTTTTTTAAAATTAAGATTTCCACAAATTCAGTCCTGCAAACCTTCCTATGACCACTCCTGTGTCCATGGAGAGCTGGAGGAAGCTCCTTTGCCTTGTGCAGCCTTAGGATGAGTAATAATGGTCCCAGCACATTCACACGTGCTCCAAACCCTGCATGTTGTGAAGAATTTTGCCAGATTGAGCCTCCTGTAAGTCAGTGGAGCTGCTCACATGTCTGAGTTTAACCATGTAATTCCCTTCCTGAGGTCTGCAGCTGCTTGTGCAGGGCTGTTGTCACATCCATGTGTTTCTGAGAGGTGCTTTCCCTGAAGTCATATTGCTTCAATTTTATTTTTCACTCTTCATAGCAGATCTGTTTAACAGCAGGGTTGCTGCTTCTTTGGACTCTAAAAGCATTTTGGACAGGATTGCTCCTAAAGTGATTTTTCAGCTTGCAGTGACAGCAGTCTGCTTACTAAATATCTATTTACTACTTTTCTTTGGGTTTTAAAGAAAGTGGAACATCAGATAATCAGTTTAACTCCTTGTTTCCAGTAATCACATCTCTCTGGGCCAGCACATGTAAAACAAAAGGAGGCATTCTGGGACTGAGTGAGGATGTGGCTTCATGTTACAGCGCTGATTTAGCCCAGTGGTGGAACACCATTAAAAGGCATAATCCCATTTCTGGCTGTCTCTGAGTTTGCTGCAGTTCTGAGTCTCTTTTTATCTTTATGGCAACAAGACCACCCACTCTAATACCTTGTAAACGTGGCACTTTTAAATCAGAGTTTGTGGGTAGAGTTTTGACCCCTATTGAAATTAGTAACCTGGACAAGTGTGTCTTTCAGAAATGCATCCTGTCTTTAAATAAAGACACAGATTCCACTATGTTATTTTTTTTTAACAGCTAATAATCTCCTCACATTAAAAAAAAAAAATACCATATTTCAACTGTAATTGGCCAATTGTGTCATCTTACAGCATTACTTCATTTTACCTCTCTTGGCCAGACTGACAAATCCTGCATTATTCCCTTTTTCTCCCCAGTAAACATACTTCTTCCCCTGCTGGGATTCAGACCTCACTCATCATTGTCTTAATAGAAACAATGGATTGAAACTCTCATATCTTTTGTTTTAAGATGTTTTCTTTTGCTCTAAACTGTTTTTGTGGGTTTATTTTTACCAAGCTGTACACAGCTCATTGCTTTACAGAAGTCTAAAAGCATAATCAACCAAATTTCTCCTCTAACAAGGGAATTAAAGTAAATTTGAGAAGATTTTAAAGCTAGATTGCACCTTAATTCTGTGGGGGACTTATCTTTTTCACTGGAGAGAAAATTTAACCCTGTGCCTGCCTGTAGAAGTCTCTCACCAAATGATGTCAAATCAGGTGATGGTAAATTTTGTCTCATGGTGGTTTTTTTAAAATATTTTGGGTTGTGTGCCCTTGTAGCTTGTAGTCCTTCTTCAAAGGACTTTCCTGAACCCAGCTCCAGGAGGGTAAAGGCACCTGAGAACTCACGTCCTTATTGCTGATTTAGTCTAAATTAAAGCCTGGGATTTCTTTCCCTCATGTTTGAGAGGGATGGGATGTGGGAACAGCCCAGACACGACTGAGGTTTCCTTCTCCCCATCTGGAAAAGCCCTGTGGTTATTTGTGGCACTTCTGATTCTGCCTAGAAATAGTTTTGGAGAGTAAGAGCTATGGAAGGAAGGTGGGCAGATTGTCCAGAGAAGTTTCATTAAATAACTCCTCACCCCTGAGGAGCAGAGCAGTGCTGGGTGATGAACCAGCTCACCTGTGCTATGGGTAGGAGCTGCAGCCAGGCAAGTCAGAGTTGGGATTTGAGTGTGATTCCCACAATTTTAGGAAAAATAGAAATATAACATCATCTATCTTCTTTCTTACTTTCTTATCTTTGTTGTTATTAAAGATCTAGTAAGATTTTACAATTTCAGGAGGGGTGTGGGAAAGACAGATATTACCAATCCTTCAAATATTTCTTTTATGGGTGAATTCAGGACAAAACATTGTCTTGTTTCAATCTACACTTAGCATTTCTGCCCTGAGGGAAGAGCAGGGCTTGCTTGGACAAGCTGCAATGAATGTGAAATAACTGTTTGGGAGCAGCTCGTGCTTTTAACTTAATAAATATACATTGTGGTAATGTTTGAGGAGACCTCGAACAACCAGGATTATAATTATTTGAAATACGCTTTACAAGTGCTTAGCAAAGCAAAGCAGTCTGGAGTCTCAGTGAGGAGCACACGCTCTGAGGAGATGCAAGGAATTTTCCTTCATCCCTGGTGGTTTAAGGCAGCAGAAGACATCTGACTGTCCTTTGGCATCCAGCAGTGGCTGGGAGGTGTTGCAGTAGCACTGGAAAATGTATTTAAATACATCTACAGATGGCAGAATGATCCTCAGGTGGAGCCCAGAGTTGCTGAACGCCAGCTGAGCAGTAAATTCTGCTGAACTAAGATTGGTGCTTTGAGCTTCTTGTGCCTTTCCAGGGAATAATCAGAAATATTCCTTTTGACTGATTAATAAACTGATGGCCCTGGAAAGCTTAAAGGTCTATGAGCAGAAGGATGAGTTATTTAGAATTTACCTGAGTGGTTCTGAGGTCCAAAAGAAGCTCCCTGTGCCTGTTATTTCAGGGCTCCACTGTTGTGAGTTTAGATAAAAAGGGCTCTGAGGTGGTTGCCATTCTGTGGAATCTTTTATTTACTTTATTCTTTCATTTAATCTAGTGCAGAATGAACTCTTGACACTTCTGTGGCATTAAAGCAGGCAAGATTATAAACTGTTGTGGTGTAAATTGTCAAAAGGTGATTAATGCTGGAAGCTGTTTATTTACTTCGATTGTGTGGACAGTGGCCAACACAGAGCTGCATTGTTCATTGTGATGCAAACCCTGGAGGCAAAGCTCGGGGCAATTTTGTTTCTGTTCGGGGTTTCTGGGACAGAAATGGGTGTGCAGCTGTAGTGTTGCACAGGCAGAGAAAGTTGGCAGGTTTGGAAAGCTCAGCCCTGGATTTTCAGGCTGCCTGGATGCTCTCACAGTGGGAATTGACTCCACAAAAATAATGGGAGATCCCAGATGCCTCTCCAGGGTCAGGCTTGTTCCCCGTGTGCTGTTTGTGTGTGTGCAGTGACATTAATGGAACTTTCTGGACTTACCACAACCTGTACCTTTCACCAGGCACAACGAAATGTAGAAAACCTTCAAGCTCTGCCCCAAACACTTTTTTTTTGGGATGAATCTGGGGAAACCTGGAAGCTGTTTAAAATGGCAAAGTGATTAATTTCCACTTCATTTCTTCAGCTGGAGTCAATAGTTGGACAAGAGCTGCACCCTGGGAACCAAGCATTTAAATGCAAGCTGAGAAGAAAGGAGATTGCTCACATACCTTTTGGCTTGTTTCTGCTCAGAATAGCTCATACAAATGGAAATTGGTGTCCAGCTTGCCCTAACTGGACCTGAAGTGGGCCCTGTTCTTTCTCTCAGGGTGAGGGGACTGTCACAGCCTGTCCCTAAGTAAACCTGATGTGCATTTAATTCTCTTCATTTCCCTGGGGGAATTTTAGGGTTGGCTCGTTCCTATTTGGGGTTCCTCAGTCAGAAATCACATCCAGGGTGCAATACATGGACAGGGAAGCACTCCAGCATTTTCTGCACCTCCGGATTTCCTGGGTGCTGATACAAAGCAGTCAGTGGTGCCTCCAGCTTTTTGTGGGAGCACATTCCCATTTTCCTCGCTGTTCCTCCCCTGTGCAGCACATGAGCCGCTTCCTTTTGGCAGCAGGAGGGACGATGTGGTTTAAAAGCAGCTCTGCCATCACATTCCAGGGTGAAACTCCTCCAGCTCCCAGCTGCCCTCTTTCCCAGCCACTCTTCACATCTAAGCAGGGGATGGGATGAACCGTGGGACAAACAGCCCATTCCCAGCCACCATCTTTCCCAGGGAAAGTGTGCCCGAGGCCGCATGAAAGGGAAGGAGGGAGGTGGGATGGGGCCACTTGGCTCCCAGAGGAGCAGCCTGGGGTGAGCAGGACAATGCAGGAGTTCACTTCCTCCTCCAGAAAATGGCCAAGCTCATCGTGTGCTCCAGCAAAATTTATGGCATACTCGGATGTACAGGTTTTTTTTTTTTTGGGTTTTGAAAAGAAGGATCAGCTTGCAAAACTGTTAGATGTTGATGCCAGATGTATTTGGATGTGGTTTGCTTTGTTCTTAAACAATAGAGATTTTTAAAGAAAGAGGAATATTCCTTGTGCCCATATGTCCCATTGTTTTCCACCATGGGTATAATCCTGGCTACAGGGCTCAGCATTATCATGCTGATTCTGCTGGGAGTGACTCATACAGTTGGATATTTGTCATCCAGTTTGCGGAATCTTTGATCTCTGCCCTTCTTTTCTGATCAAATCTGGGATGTGCATCCTGTGCTGGAGTTGGGAGGCAGTTCTGAAGGAGGAAATTCCAGCACTAAGAGGTGCTGGGACTAAGTGTAAGCAATTAGTTCTGTTGCAGTTTTTTGTGGGGCTGTGTTTTACCAGCAGGGATTTCAAAGGGAAATAACATGCAGATTTAAAAAAAAATTCTAATGGCAGACTAACAGCATGAATTTAAAAAATAATTTTCAGAATACTCTGAAAGGAACAAAGAAATCTTCCTGGTGACACTTGCTTTTAATGTAAGCTAAGCATCTTCTTCTTCCATGAGGGTACATAAAATATACTTTGGAAATGATAGGAAGCTATCAGGAACTCATGCACCTGAGGATCATTTAGCATTTTTTTCTTGCTTGGAATTCTTAGGTCTTCATTAATTTACCTAAAATATCAGTTAATCTTTGATTTCTCCCTGAAATTCAGGGCCAGTAGCTGAAGAATACTGCAACGTGATTTCCTGGCTGTGTGACCCAAACTAGGAGTGATGAAACCATGATTGGATTAAATGTTTTCCTTTACTGTTTGGGGGGACACGTATAAAATTTGTGTCTTTGAGTACTGGTTAGAGGTCCTGGGCTGGTGGCTGTGTCACAAAGGGCTGAATAGCAGATGGCAGCTATGGAAGTGTAAATTAGCAGCAGCTGACAGTTCTGGAGAGCCATTGATTGTGCTGGGCCCTTTCTGGGGGTAAAGTGCTAGATACTCCATAAATACAGAACAGAACTTCTTGGAATCTTTCCCTCATTTAACCCATCCCCAGTTCTTTCTTCTGCCCATTTACACTTTCTCTGGGTGTTCTTTTATTCACCAAAATAACTTGTTGTATAAGACACGGATTCTGATTTATGGACAAAAATTGCTAGGCTTTACAATAGCCAAAATTTGTATTTTTGTATTTTTTGTCGTTTTTTCCTGGACTGTTCACATTCAGGCACTCAAAGGTGAGGGGAGGAAGGAGAGAGGCCCTGATGTTCCCATCGGAAGTGCCTGGAGGGATTTTGGTTCTCTCCAGCAATTTTTTGCTGACTTGGAAGAGGTGGTGACAGGTTTTGTAAAAAGTAATATCCGGTGCCTTTGGCCAAGTGAGTCCTGAGTGTGATTCAAGGTTTTTTGGGGAAATAGCAGATTTAGCAATACAGGATTATCATATTGGCTCAGCACCTTGGGTACCTGCTGCCGTGTGAGGCATCACAGGAACTTCCAGGCCTTCCCAGAAAGATCTTGGCAAAGATGGCAGCAAAAGAAAATCAACTTTCTGAGCCTTGATACAACACCAGCATAAGATGTTTGATTACTTTTTACAGCAAAAAAATGTATTAATTTTTACCTAGCATTAGTCAATTACTCAGAATAGCAATCACATTTTTAAATGTCTTTAGTGTTGGATTTATTTGCTCTTTTTTTTTTTTGCTTCAAAGAATTAAAACCCTGTTAAGGCTTAACATGAATGGAGTAGAGCAGCAACCCCAAAGCATTTGGTGCTTTCCCCAGCCTAATAAATAATTAAATGGATATGCAGAGTGTTGTACAGCAGTGTTTGGATGGTGATGTTTTACTCCATCCATGACTGCTCCCTAGCATGAAAATGTTACATTAACACTGGATAAAAGGAAAATACAGGACTTAAAGTCAAGAGTGATATCAGGTTTGCTGGTAAAGATCTTCAAATCCAGCTGCTGATGCAAATCTGGAAATGACTTTTGTGTGCAGCAAAACTCAGGTTTTTCAGCCCTGGAAGTGTGGAGGGAAGGTGTTGTGTGGAAAATCAGCATTTCCAGGTCCCTTTTCAGCCCTGGAAGTGTGGAGAGAAGGTGTTGTGTGGAAAATCAGCATTTCCAGAACTCTGGGGTGAGTTTTGTTTCCCACCCTGCAGGCTGGGCTCTCCTGGCTGGAGCAAGTGGAAGTTGAGAACTGACTCAGCTTCATGGTAGGTAAAGAAGTGATTTCAAACACAAGTAATTTATCTGCATATTGTTGAGGATTTATTTGTGGCTGGATTTCATCGTTTGGAAATATTTGTGGTTTTACTCTGAGGGGAGTTCCAGGGGGGGGAACTGCCCCAAATTGCTTCTGCAGCTGCCAGAGGCTCTCTGAGCCTTCGCTGCTCTCCAGCCAGAGCTGCCACTGGTTTTTCCAGGCTTTTTGTCCCATTTTAGCCCGGAGCAGCTGCGTGTGCTGTCCCTGGAGCCTGTCCTGCAGTGCAAGGGGGCCTGGGGGCGATGGGCAGAGCAGGGAGAATCGGGATGGAAGAGCCGCAGAGCCGGGACAGATCCCAGATCCCAAACCGGCCTCTCCAGGGTCCCTCTGGGAACGGGGATGGGGAACAAATCCCTTCTTCCTCTGGGTGAAGCAATCAGCTCTGGGTGCCTCTGGTCCTTGTTGGTGCCAGGGTTGGCTTTTCCTGCCCGGGTCGCTGACCATGAGTGGCATCATCCTTGGCATCAGTTTGCAGCTGGATCACCCAGCAGCTGCAGCCAAGAGCTCTTTTTATATTCAGTCTTTCAGGGTCTTGTTCCTTTATACTTGATTGCTTAGATGCACACATTTATACAAATATTTACCATTTTAAAAAAAATTTTGAGAGTTTTCCCCATTTTTACTTTATTTTTTTGATTAAGAAAAAGACACCAGGAGCATCTTGAAGGTAAACTCTGAAGTGTGACCCAAGCTGCCGCTGCAGCATCAATTCTGCACTATGGGAAGGTCTCTCCCAAGCTTTAGGAGCAGCAAGAATTCAGGATTCATTCTGGATTCAAAGAGGCTCCTGTTATTCAGCGCTCAGGAATGCAGAGCCTTGCTCCAGCCGGGGTGTGGGCGGCTGTTTGGTTTGCGGTTCTTGCTGGGGGGTGGGTGATTTTTAAAAGCACTTGCTGAATTCGCATTTGGGTGAATAATGGCTACTTTATACACAAATGATAAATGTTAGTCACAGCCGAGCAAAAGAAGTTTCTTGTGTTGGTCATGGATTTGGCATATCAAAAAAGGGAGAGGGGAAAGGGAAAAGAGAGAGCAAGCCCAGGGTTTCAGTGCTTCAGAAGCTGCAAATTAAACAGAGCTGCATTTATGTTATGTGACATCTCTAAGCCTTTGGCTCTCTCGACTTAATGCCAGATATCTAATTTGGAAATATTTATTATAACTGGCATATCTTTTAGAAGCCTGTCATCACGGAAAAACTGTCATCAAACTGTCCTTGCTAACTTGGTTCTGTTAAATGACTTTTTTTTTTCAGTGCTTCAGAGTCAGATGAATTTCTGCTTTCCTATGGCACATAGTGGCTGCTACAGAAAAGCTTCTAGGATCTGAACTGGATTTATGTGCTGGGTTATTTTTGGTTTGGTGGTTTTTGGCTTTTTGGTGGTTTTTTTTCAAACTGGAATCAAATATTCTGTGAAATCAGATGCTTGAAGCTGTATTCCTAGAATATTAAAAGTATCTCTGACAGAACACCTTGATATTTATTTTTTTCCCCCTGGTGCTGAGGGCTCACCAGCCTCTCTGAGACTCATGCTCTACTAACCTGATTTTTTCAGGTTACTTTAGTGCATTAATATGCAATGAGGATAGAGTTCTACATGAAAAAACAAAGAGCAGGTTAGGCATAGAACTTATTCGAGAATGGAATTCTATTTTCCAGCTGACGTTGGTTTTCAAACACTTTATTTACTTATTGTTGATTTGCTGTTATTGCTGCTTTAAAAAAGCAAAGCTCAGTGCTCCCTGCCTGGCTGAGGTTAATCCCAGAGCCTGGGTCACTGAAATACTTCCTCTGCATCCAGTATTTTTTGCTCTCCTGCCGTTCCCAGCCAGGTGCCCAGAATTCCCAGCTGTAACACCTGCCTTAACTTGGTGTTAGATCCCAAAAGAAGCACCCCAGAGTGTAGAATCCAATAACAGGCTTTGCCTTTGTGGAAACAAAAAATATAAAATCCAAACGACATCATCAGTGCAGCAGCTGCCAGAAGGGCACAAAGAGGTTTAGGGGGGTAGAGACGATGTTGATTTGAAACAGATCCTTGCAAATCTTTGCTGGTCTGGTTGGTTCCTCTCTGCCCCAACAGTGAGACTTGTTTAAAACTGGCCTTGGCTTTGCTTATTTTAAATGATGTGTCAAATACCGAGCCTCAGATCCAGAGGGAACCAATTCAGGACACTCTGGATGAGGCTGAACACTGACTCCTTGCCCTGCTAAACATCCTGGCAAAAGTGGATTAGAAAAATCCCAGTTCCACTGAAGGGAAAAGAATTCTTCCTCTTGATTTCCGTGCAGCAACTGCAGAGGGTCGCTGAAGCAAGTTTTTAATTAATTTTTTTTGGTGGTGGTGGGGGAGGAATTCACAAATATTTCCCTGGTTTGTGAGAGATGAAAAGGGGCCTGCCTATCGCTTTTAACGTCAGTGATGTTAATAATGCAAAGCCACAAAAAGGAAATTAAACTTTAAAAACCATGTTAAAATAACACCGAGAATTTGACTATAGCCCACAGAGGCAAGAAAGTTCAAAGGGAAGAGTGAACTTTTTCTGAGAGTGAACTTTTTCTGACCCTGACGTGCTTAGGAATTGCAACACAGTTTCTATGCAATATTTTCCAATTTTTAGAGAGGCTTTAGCAGAGCAGGAAGAGAAAGGTTACTGGCACCCTGTCTAGAACTGAAGTTGTGCCCTGTATAGTTTGTACAATTCTGGGAAAAAATACTTTAAAATCATCAATTTTATGCATCCAAGCACTCCAAATAGTTTTATATGTGCCTATTTAAATGATGGCTGTTAGAAAAGTAAAAATACCCTTAAGCTCACAGGTTTTCTCTTTGCTTTTTCCCCCAGAGAAAGTATATGAGCAAAATAATCTTCCTTCTGGAAGTTAATACTCTGTTGTTCCTCTAAACTTTTAGACTTTTAAGCTTTAAATTACTTCATTTGTTAAATGTTTCTTATTAAACTCCGCTCTATCTTTGTGGCTGGTGATTCGATGGTTTTTGTTCCTATTCTTGTTGTGCTGTCTTGGTTTTTGTGTACATATATGTGGGGGCAGGTTTTTCAGTGGGTTTTTTTGCTAGTTTGGAGTTTCATTACAGATGTTGGTGTGTTTTGGCCCTGCACTTGAAATACTGTCAAGAAATGTAGCACTTAACAAGCCGGGAAATTCATGAGTTAATGAGTGTTGCCTTTCTCACAGGTGCTACAGGTCTTTCAGACTTGGCTTCAGGAGTTTTTAATCAGAGCTTTGAGTGCTTGTGTCCAGATGAGTGCCAGCTGCCTTCTTCCCAGCACTGGTGGAGGCTGTGGAAGGGGAGATGAACTCCATCCCATCACAGTTCTACCCCGGTATGATGAGATGAGGCTGTTTGGACCCACCAGAGGTGATCTGGGGGGCTGAAGTTCCATGCTGGGAACCTCCTTATTTCCTTTGTTCTGGCAAAAACCTCACCTTCCCTGTCACTCCTGCAGGTTACAGAGCTTTTTTAAGCTGGAAGATCCCTTCTGCTTTTGGTGTCTGCTGTCCCTTCCAGTGGTGTTTTTGTTTAACTAGAATTGATGGGGGGGTTCCTCACTAATGCTCTTCAAATTATTAAAAGTCTTCCAGGCAAATCCTTCTCAGAGGAGGCTGTGCCTGCAGCCTGGTGTGCTTGGCTGACCAGAAAACCTCAAACCCCAGGGCAGCCCAGAAAGGTGCAGAGGTGTTTGTGGCCTGGGCTGGAATTTGCACATGAGTAACTCAGGGTGTAAAAGTGAAGCTGCTCCAGACCCCTGAGGTCGGGGCTGGGTGGTTTGGAGTCACTGACTCAGAGAGGAGGGAAGTCCCCAGGACATCCCCAGGTGGAGAGAGCCTGGACAGACTCAGCTTTTACCAGCCTGGTGCCTTGGGTGGGGAATGTGCCCAGGAGGGTGGAAAGGATGTTGGGGAGAATTCTCCCCTTGTCCTCCTGCTCTGACCTTGGCTCTGCAGATCCATGAACTCCTCGGTTTCAGTGGTGCCACTCAGAGGTTGTCCAAGCCCTGTGGTTTCACTCTGGGTGTGCTTCACGTGTGTTTTCCTGACTCCTTGGAGGGAAAATTGTGCTGTGTGTCAGCAGAGAGGGAAGGGTTTTTTTTGGTGAAGTGTGAAGCTGCAACGTGGGCACTTCAATTTGGTTTTGTGTTTACTTTCTTGGAGAAGCTCCAGTGAAGCTCTTCTCCTCTGAGTAACCCTGGAGGCCTCCTGCACAGCCTGAGCACATGGAATTCCCACAAGAGACACTCCAAAAGAATTTTTTTTTGAAATAGCAGCCAATTAATAAGAGACTGCTGCTGTAAAGACTCACTCCGTACTCATTCAGAATGTATTCCATTCTGCCAAACCACATGGAATAGATGGGACAGAGATATGAACATTTGCAAGGGAGGAGTCAGTATTTCATTTTCCCAGTGACCTGTGAGAGAGAGGGTGACTGGTCAAGGGCAATCTACAGAATTCACTACTGGAGCAACATGGGAATGACGTGGAAGCCCTGGAGTGTGAGAAGATTTTTTTTTTTTATGATTATTTTTAAGTTATACTAAGTAAATCTATACACAGACATAACTGGCCTGATCCAGAGCCTGTGTGCATTTCCCAAACTCCTCCTGAGCTTTGGATCAAGTCCTAAGTCTGCAGAGAGGAACAAGAGAGCTGTTTTTTGGGATTTTGTCTGCCCTGGGCTCTGGCTGATGCAGCAGTGGTGGCTGTGCTGTGAGAAGGATGTCAGGATTGCACATTTGGTCTAAACACACTTCTCCAAGGTTTTAGGCAGGAGAGTTGTAACAAACAGGGAAAAAAAAATTAGAAATGTCTATTTTATAATAGAGTACACGTAAGAAATATTAATCTTAACTGCTGGAAGTTATTATGAAGAATTTCCTGTCTTGTCACTGTGAGATATTAGATAAATTTATAAGATAAGTTATTTCTTGTTGCAGTTAGTTTCCCAAACCACACACATGTGACAGGAGAGAACTGGGGGAGTTGCACTTCCTTCTTGCCATCCTCCAGGTCTGTGAGTGTCCCTGTGCCTCAGTTTCCTTGCTTTGAAATGGAACAAATCATTCCTTGGTGCACTGAGACAAATGAGTGGAAGTGTATCTGAAACAGATGTGTCTGCTGCAATGGGGGCATTGAGAATTGCATAATTACATTATGATAAAATTCTATTTTTCAGGTTATTGTGGACATTAAGTTGTGTAATGGTGCAAGGAGGGAAGATTTAATGCTCTTGAAAACATAGTGTAGAATTTCAGTGTGGTGAGCAATGTTTCTTTTTGGGGATAGAGCAGGGTGCAGAGGCTTCATTGCAGCATCCCTGTGGCATGGCAGGGAGCAAACGGGAGAGAAAACTCACATAAAACCTAAACTGGTTCCTGGAGTGGCTCAGGTAGGATTGATCTTGTGAAAAATCCTTGCTAATAATGGGTTGGGATGTGCCAGCAGGGGTGTCAGCAGTTGGAAAAGCATTGGATACCTTGCAGGTTACTTGAGGATGATCAAGCAGGATTACTTAGAACTTCACTTTTTAAAAATATATATCCTTAGTGATATATATTATTATTATTATACTGCAGCAACAGTAGGGCTTCTGGCAAAAAAAGGATCACAAGAAACACACTTTAATTCAATTAAATGGGGGGAAGAGGAGAGTTCCAAAGCTCTGCATGGGATTTTTGCCAGTTTGAAACCCAGCCCTGTGCTCCCCTGGCCACCAGCAAATAACAGAGCCCAAATGTTCAGTGGAGCTGGGTGGTGGTTAAGAGTGAAAGGCCTTGGTTGCATAAACAGAACCAAAACACAAGAACAATTGGTAGGGGAAAGAACAAGGAGGAAAAAAAAAAAGTCTTCCTAAATCATTTTAATCACTAACACCCCACATGAAGGAGAGCTTGTTCTTTGGGAATGTGGTCCTACAAGGAGTGGTGAGTACATGCAGCCCACAATTTTGACAAGGTCAAACCATCAATTTTTCACAAGATTTTTTCTCTATTTGTTGTTTAGGGGGCTCGGGTTTGGTTTTTTGGCAAAGCAGGTTGCTTTTACTTTGTGACTTTTGGGTATCGTGCCTGGAAATGTGCATTTTTTCATCAATGGAGAACATAACACTTTGATATTTTTGGGATTGTGCCACCCATAAGGGCCATTTAATTAAGAGTTGGACTCAGTGGTCCTTGTGGGTTCCTTCCAGCTTGGAATATTCTGTAACTGCTGCCTGCTGAGCCATTAGTACCAGTTAAACTCATGGTGACACTGACCTTCATTTATCACCCTTCATACCCAGTCATCAAGATTTCATTGTAATCTATCACGAAATGCCATTTAAAAAGCAATTGGTGCTGTAAACAAAACAAAGCAAGCCCAGCAGTGGTTCTTTAGAAGTGTGTTCTGTTTCTGCATCTTCATGGAAGCTTTTCCAGGGAAGGAATGTTTCATATCTCATGGAGAAATAAAGAGAATTGTGAAGAGAAGTAGGGAGAGTGGGATCCTTTCACACCTCTCAGTGCCAGGGAAGCTGAGCTCTCCTTCCCAACGTGCAGCTCTCAAGGCACCTCACATTTATCATCTCCCAAACTCCTTGCCCTGAAGCTGCAGCCCCAGCACTGAGATTTGTCTTTTCTGTGCTGTTTTATCGCCGCTCTAAAAAGAGCCCATTGTGCCTCTCGCCTTCCTGTCTCTGCTCCTTTGTGCCTTTTTCCTGTTCCAGATGTTGGACCACAGGGCTCCTCTGGAACTCGATGCTCCCTCGGGGTTTAGTTGCTTTTTTGGGGACAAATTGTGACAAGTGGCACAGGAAGGCTGAGCCTCCCTCCCAGCCTGGCCCTCCCTTGGTTACCCACACACTCCCTCAGCTTCTACTTTGCACTTAAAAACCTCATTATTCTCCCCAAATTATCATTATCAGCTTCTTGAGAAATATTTCACTCTGTGAGTGGAGACTTCCAGAGTCTGTTGCCTTTTGTGCTGTTGGTAGAAGCCAAACCAGTGATTCCATGGGATTTTTTTCCAGTGTGGCAGTGAATGTTCTGTTTTATGGAATGTGGTTAGTGCTGGGTTCTGGAAGGTGGATCCTGGACAGCCACACTGCTAAAATAAACACAGTGCTGAAGGAAATCAGCTTGTGATTAATTAGCAGCACAGAGAATGAAGCTGGATAAGTGTTCAGATGTTTGAATTGGAAGTTCTTTATGTAACTTTACAGCCTTGGATGCACTAGCATTTTTTGCAAATCCTAAAGAACCATTAAAAAAAAAGTATTTTAAAAGCTCTTTTGAAGGCAGCTTTCTGTATTAAACCAATTGAACTGAGGACTAGTGATGTCATTTCCCACAAACTTGCTGCAAAACTCTCCTATAAAAACCTAATGTTCGGAAAACCACAGCAAAATGAGAGCAGCAAATCCGTGTGCCCAAGGACTAAATAATGCCATCTGAGGTGGAGTAACAGCACTCTTGCACCACCACTGGAAAGAACCCAGGTGGTTTTTCCCTGTTTGAAAGCCTCCCATCCTCCTTGAAGCCTCTTTTTGCACTGCTGACACTTCCCAGCACGGGTGTCTTGGGGATTGCTGTGATCCTGACAGCAGAAAACAGCCTTTTAAAACAAAATGTTCCATCGAGAGCGAGCTGGCAGCACCGTTGTGTGCTTTCTTTGAAATGTCTGCTGATTTAAAGGGAGGCATTTCTGATCTCTGCTGAGTTTTGGGCTGCTTTGGTGTATTTTTGGGGCTTCCCTTAGCAGCCAGTAGCAAATGTTTAGGAAAAGAGTGTAAGAATAAAGCAAATGCACAATTATACTTCCTCTGGTATAGCCTCACAGATCCTACCAGACTAGCTAGGGCCTACCTGAGGGAGGGATTTAATCCATATCTTTGTATTTAATAGCTCTGATGGCTTTTTTTTTATCTAAATATTTATTTATAACACTTCTCTCAGCTTATACTTTTTGTCTCCACCACACCCTATGGCGAGGAGTTGCACATCTTAATCATTGACTGAAAAATACTTCCCAACTCCTTTAAGCCAGGTTTCTCAAGCTTTTGCATAGAGAAAATAATGGTATTCTGCTCACCTTTCTTTGCTGTTTTTGATTATTTATAGGTGTGTTACATCTGGTTTGTTTCTATTCTTGGGGTTTTTTAAGGTTCTCCTCAGCCATGCAGGGGCTCGATGTGCATTAATATCAGCCAGCAATGCCATTCTGGAGTTTTGGGCATATGGAAAGTCCTGGGATTTTTACTGTTCAAAAAGGAATATCTGTGTGAAAGGAATCAAGTTTGAGAAATATGCATCACTAAATTTGCCCAGACGTGTTGTAAACATTCTGTGTAAAGTCAAAGAAGTTTAATGTTGTGACAAAGCAGAACAAAATAATCTTAGAGAAGAAATGCAATGAATCCTTCCCTGTACCAAGCTCCACTCCTTTCCTCCCCAAAATATCCACCAGGCTGTCTTTAGAGTGCTGTGATAGGAGAACCAGGTGCATTTTGTGCACTCTGGAATTTCACTGGTGGAGAACAAACCCAGCTAGGCTTGGGCAGTTTGGGCCAGGATTGCTTCAGGAGGTGGACAATCAAATTAAACGTGTTGAAACAAGACAATAAATGCTCTGCTGGGGGTTTGGGCAATGCCCAGAGGCTCCCACAGAGCTCAAAGTCTCTTTTCCCCTTTCCTTGTGCAATGATTTCCACCAGCAGGGCAGAAATCTCTGGATCCTCAGCCCCGGAGGAAACATCAGGAGCCTTTTGGATAAGGAAAAAACAGGAGGCTGCTGGCTGGGAAATCCTTTCTAGAGCAAAGCAGGCTGGAGTGGTGTTAACTCTGTGTCACTGGGTCCTTCACACAGGCTGGTACAAGTTCATCCTTTATTTTTAGGGAAAATACATTTGGAGTTACCTTTTCCATCCAGTGAAAACTTTGGCTTTAAGTTTTTTCAACTGCTCCAAGAAAGAAAATGAAATGTTGACTTTAAGCACCTCAGTTAAATACTCCCAAGCTGTGAAAGTGCACATTTAATAGGGGAAAGTTCTGTTTTTAATGCAGTAGTTTGCATTTATAGGAAAGATAAACCCAGTCTGAAGTAACATTTCTCTGAGCCTTTTTTTGGTAGAATTTGATCAGTGGTTTAAGTTCCAGGAACACTTCAAAGCAGACTCTTCTCATTGGCCATTTGCAAAATCACCTTCTGAGACTGACGCTCTGGAAATGCATTTATTCATAGAATATGTCTTGCATTAGTCCTCAGTTGGCCAACAAAATTATCTAAGGCATGTCTGAGGCAGCTACTAAAAAGAAACTTAAAAGACATTACTGTTCTAGTGAAGATGATGCAATACACTCGAGCTATTATCAGTCTCCAAGTAAAATTAAATACATTCAAATGAACTTGTTCTGAAGAGATTTGATGAATACGGAGCTTTAAAGAAAAGTTGCTTTGAGTGGAGGCCCACCCTTCTTAATTTATTGTGCCTGAAAGCTGAGGTGAAAGGAGGGTGCCTGTCCCCACCCCTGAGCTGAGCCCAGGTTTGCATGGGATGAAAAGGAAGTGACACATGATATTCCACCTTGGTTTTCCTCATCTCGCAGGCAACAGTGGAATCTTTGCAGCAGGAAGCAAAATGCTAAATAAATTGGCTTTTATTCAGATTGAGCAGAGAGGGGTGAGTGTTCCCTTTAAATCAGAATTCATAGCTGTTGCCTTGAGGTACCTCAGACAGCACTGCCTGCTGGGGCTGAAATAAAATGTTATTTTTATTTGTTAAAACACTTCATTATCTAAGAGAACAGCAGTGTTTTAAGATTTCAAAGTCTCTTTCATCCTAGCTGAGCACAGCAAAGCTCTGCCTCAATCCAGGAATTCTTCAGGGCCCTGTGAGGCCATGCTTGGATTGAGCAGTTAAATGAATGGAGCTGATGCACAGAGTCCAGCAAATGCCCCCAACATTCCAAAGCCTCTGGAATGCCAGGGTGGGTAAGGAGGGGTCGTTCCCTGGGCAGCTCTTTGCAGGTGGGGATGGCAGGGCTGGGGAGCAGGTGGCTGCTGCTCCACACCCCTGTGACAAATGGCATCCTGAATTCCCAATTCCTGGCTCCACAGCCCTCTGGGGAATGTCTCACTCTGTCAGAAAACAATTAAGAAGCCATTAGCAGGAAACGCTTTTGCCAAGCCAGCACCTGACACAGCCACTGGATGCACCTTCACTTGTGAGTCAGGAATGCAGCAGCCTTGGTCAGGGAAGGATTCCCCAACTGGGCACTCTGGCCCTGCTCCAGCTATTTTATTTATTTTATTTTATTTTATTTTAATATTTTATTTTATATATTTTATTTTTAAATATTTTATTTTTATTTTTATTATTTTATTATTTTTATTTTTCTATTTTATTTTTAATTTTTTATTTCTTTTTATTTCTTCTTTTTTATTTATTTTTATTTATTTCTTATTTTTTATTTTTTAATTTCATTTTTAATTTTTATTTTATTTTTGATTTATTTTATATTTTAATTTTTATATATTTATTCTTTATTTTTATTTATTTTTATGATTAATTTTATTTATTTTTATTTATTTTTAATTTCATTTTTATTTCATTTATTTCTTTATTTTATTATTAACATCAAATGTTCAAAAAGCCCAAAAGTCACCTTTTTGCATGGTTTCCATACCAGTGCCTCTTGTAGCCATCCACGTTGCTTTTTTCATTACTAAGTAGTAGCTGGCTGAGCAGCCAGAGCTTTTATAGCAGTGAAATCCTGTGTGGGAGTGTGTGGCCCTTGTGGAACTTTCAAAGGCAGAGACACTCTTATCTTCCTTAAAAATATGAGTAAATAATAAAAAGCAGATTTTAAAAGCATCCCTAAAGAGTCATGATAATTTATCAAGGGTGATCAGCAGAGGAAAGCAGAAAGGATTGGTGCTCTTTGCTTTACTCTATACACATTTCCCCACAGTCTTCCCTTCCTGATGCCACTCAGATTTTCAGAAAAAAAATGTATATTTTCAGTTCTTAGCATGTATTTTCCTCTCTTTTCATCCCCTGCCTGTAAAAAGAAACCATGTATTTCCCAGGATTTGCTCACCTGGACTTTAGCACCCATGTTTTGAAAGTGAAATCTGATTAATTGCTCCAGGAAGAATGGGATGGGGATGTTTTTAATTTCTTTTCCCCACGAAGCCACTTCACACCCCGGTGCACAGTGACTGCTCCTTCCTGTTTGTCCGTCTCATTTACCTGCTCGTCCTGCTGTAAATGGAAATTCCTGGCTCAGGGACTTTCTCTCCTTTGCTGGTTGTGTTTTAGCCCCGATATCTGGATGGGCTTTAACGGGGATTAGAGGGTGCTGCCATCAAACAAATCGGATCCTCAAGAGGCAGTGGTGTGAAGGGCTGGAATGGAATTTGCTGAATTTGTTCCATGTGCAAATTCAGGTTCAGTTGGAGAGCTCCCCTGGAAGGAAACAAATCTTTCAGGTTTGGGGAGGCTGCTTTTGTTTGCCTTTCTGGACACCCTGTTCCTCCTGAGGACTTTCCATAGCTCTGGGCACAGGGGAGGTTCTGAACACAGATTAAACTGTCTGAATGCTCCTGGCTTCTACACAAGGATCCTTCAGGGCTTTTTGTTTTGGGAGCTGTTATGCATAACTGCATTAATGATTTCAAGTTTTGACATCTAGTTTTGTGGTGTTGGAACTCCTGGAGTGTTTCCAGAGTCCTTGCAACTTGCACAGCAGGGACCTGTCACTTGTATTTACAGAAAAGCATTGAGAGCAATGGGGACAATTTTGATAAGGATGAAACACTTAAAAAACACCTGAAGATTTTGAGAACTTGGGTTTAATTACCAAATCCAGCTAAGCTTTATGTTCTAGAACAAGAAATTCATCTCACTTTGCTCTGTTGGAGAACTGTGTCCCCAGAGCCTCACTTTTTTCAATCTGGTGTGGCTTTTACCATTTTCTCATTTATGCTAAACAAAATATTTTCCCCTTCAAGCCTAAATATTGCAAATGGGAGCAAAGAATGCAGAATATGATATATTCAAGTTACCCAGGGCATTCGTATTTTATCTTTGGTTTGTGCTGAGAGAAAGGAGATACCAACAGCTCTTCCCTGCTAGGGAGGAGGAGGAGGAGGAGAAGTATTTTCAGAATTACAACCCTGTGGTGAATCAGCACATCCCCAGGCTGGGTTTCCTGCTGTAGGCAGGACGTGGTGCAGCCCTGGGTGCAGGGATGGGCCCCAAAGTGCCCCTTCCTCACCTCTCCCAATTCCTGAGACAACCCAGCCATGCTCCCACCAGAGCTTCCCACCACTGCTCCCAAACAGCGAGATCTGTGGGGCAAGGAGCACAGGGGTTTGGGATGGATGGAGGCTGCAGGAGGAGCACAGGGGTTTGGGATGGA